>NC_057797.1:678426512-678596665 GCF_018294505.1 Triticum aestivum | reverse complement strand
GGTGGAGTTTGATGATAAACTGGAGGCCCTTGATTTCGTATCCAACGGCTGGAAAATCTAATTACCAGAGATGAAAAAGTCAGTTGACTGACGTGTAGCCTCACCCCGCACGTACACATGCACGCATGCAAGACACGCACGCATGTAGGCATGCGACACTGACACATACACACGCACGCATGCCGGCGTGCAACACTGACACGTACACATGCACTCACGAACACACGCACGTACGCACCCATGCATGCAACACTGAAACGTACCCTTGCACGCACGCAACACTCGCACGCTTGCATGCACACAACACACGACGCAAGACACACACTCAACCTATACGTGCATGCACCCTTTGTTAAGGACATGGATTGTTATGGGTATTAATCAATCTTATCTATGATAAGCAGAACATTGATGTTTGCAGCGGTCTTTATGAATCACAACGTATCGAACGGGCTATCAACATAGTAGGCTTATCTACATGAAAAAGATGACGTCACACTCAATGAACAATCATCGGTTTATGAAATGCCCGCTTCTGACCGCCCTGGTCCACCAAAGGTTCCTCTGCTGTGCGCTGCCTGCGTTGGGTCACAACATGCAGGACATGCACCCAAATAGCCCACACGTCAGTGGAAGAACGGCGCGGTGTCCTAGGTCAGAGTCGAGGGTGCCACTCGCGGCACGCCTGACTAAACATGCCTCTGTGCCGCATTCAAACGCCTCCATGAAATCCTCCCGTGTGGAAGCCGAGAAACCCACTCTGGACACACGTCCGTTCATGACCGGGCCGGTGTTAAACGCAACGCCGGCCGAGCTCCTCCCATCCGCCGTCTATTTAATCTCCTATTTAAACAAGGCCAAACGCCGGCCAAGAATCGCACACCTCCCCCGCTCCCCTATCTCCTCCGCCATTTGGTCCACTCTTACAATGGCTTATGAAGAGTAGTTATTCCGCATCCAAGCCGGCTGGGTAGCCCGCCGGATACGAGCTATGCAGCTCGCTGATCCACCTCCCTCCCCTCGCCCAACGGAGCCAGTTGCCGCCCCAAGCCGGCGCGCGGTTCAGCAACTCGCCGCTCCAGGCCAGCTCGACGAGGAGCGGCGCACGGGCGTCGTTGCTGCCGTCCACGCCGCCGCCTCGTACCGCGTCTCCCGTTTCTGTGGCTGAGACTCCCATGCCGGCGGCCGCGCCATGCAAGCAGCGACAGAAGCCGGGTGCGCGGAGAGCGACGAGTCGGTGGCCAGCGCCTCCGCGTCCGCCGCCATCATCGAGGAGAAGTAGAACACGGGAGGCCGCCGCCGCTTGGGTCCCATGAAGGCCACCGCAGAGGCGATGCCGGCGTACACAGCAGGTGTCTTGCTGGATCCTTTTATTGCGAGGACCTTCGTCGACCCCGCATGGGCTCCACGGAAGAGGGGAATGTTAGGATGAACTCGAGCTGGTGCCGGCCATGGCAAAGTAGTGGCCGGTGATGAAATCGAACTGGTGCTGGCCACCATCATCTTCGGCACAAGCCAATGATATCAGTTGGGCAGTGGGGAAGCGAGCTGTCCTTTGCGCTGAAGCATATACCTCTGGGGCTCCCGGCAGTCCGGTGATCGTGCTGCCGGACATGAGGAACACAAATCGATCGGCGGGCGACCATTTAGGCCAGGTATTATATACCTGTGCTGTCTAGAACTAGAACCGCGTAGTTCATTTGAATGTAATGAAATCCATCATGTTTGTATGAAAACCCGATATTTTATATGATTTCTCTCGTTGTTTATATGAAATATTAGTGTGTCTACGTGTTTGCGTGAATTTCGTCCGGTTGGTTGAGTTGCTGTCATAATGTGTGCAACTATGGTTGGATGGCGTAATTTGCGGGTCGCCGGTCGGTCTGCGGGCGGCTCATGTGGCGTTGTGGGACAAAAAACATAGCTCACGCGAGCTCGTCTCGAACGTGCGCGCTGGAGGATGCATAACAGCATGAGCACCCGAGCCATTCCTCGTTCATCGATGGCAAAGGCACCGGTGGACAAAAGGGTCGCCAATATTTTGGCTACCCCGGGCAAGATCCAAACAACCCCTCCCAACAGATTCAAATCCCTCGTTCGCCGTGGAATTTTGCCGTGTGTTGTTTTCATGGACTAGCAAGATGCCCGTGCATTGCACGGAACATCAAGATGCATTTTTTTACAAACTCCCGCATGCATGCAAGGGATAATTAATGTCCCCTTTGCTAGTACCATGAGGCAAACACCATTAATATTGCATCGATTAGTGTTAGTCGCCTTGTATATCTACAAATTGTAATTTTGATAGTGGCCCCTTGTATATAAAAATGGAGGGAGAAATATGAGAGATAAGGTGAGGAGGAGTGGGGCGTGGTGGTGACTGGTGGTCGAACTGGGCAGAGGCATGGGGATGGACGGCACATTATGTCTAGGTTTGTATCTCTCTCACACACACCCACGTAGGTGGGGGACGTGCGCGAAGAGAAGAGGTGCAAGCACGACGCACGTACTCCTGTATCTTTCCCAACCACACCCGCGCGGGTACACGGTGGAGCTCATTTCTGTACGAAAAAGGCAGCCCACGTGGTAATTTGGCACGTGTACTGGTTGTCCACTTGGTGGAGGGAGGATCGTCTACCACGGGTGAACAAACAAATTGCGACTTGACGTGTTATGTTAAATTAAAAAAAGAGGCAAACCATGTGGGGCCTACCTTAGAGGCAAGGCTCTATACACTGGAGTACTTTTGATGTATCCCATCAACTCGCAGAACGAGGAGAAGCTTGCTTAGTACGCCATCTCCCCCGTCCACGGGCGCGGTGGCTCACAGTATGAGGTGAAGCTTGCTTACGAGTAGTAGTAGTAGTAGTACTACTACTATACGCCTTTACGCCCGCTCCCTCGCCCACGCGCGTGGTGGCTCGCAGCACGAGGAAAATTTTACTAATCCCTCTGTCTACTCCTCGTCCCTACTACGTACTTTGGTTAGTACTCCCTCCATTTACTTATACAAGGCCACTATAAAAAAATACATTTTGCATCTATACAAGGCCACAAATAGTAATCGAGAAAAACGTTACTACTCCCTCCTTTCTAGTTTATGGCTCAATTTCAAAATCTCTCCAACCAAGGTAGACGGTGAGTGGTCGAATTAATTTCGTAGTTTGCACAAGTAATTAGTACGCTCGTTTTTCTCAAGAAGTTATGTTTACCAAGGCATTAATTAGAACAATGCATGAATGACCACTAAATTTCCATGAACTTGTACATGCATTGGTTAGTTTTCTCTTGACACTGCTTGCGTCGGGTGATCTAACGCACCTCGAAATCCAACATGTAATGGTACTACCACTAGTATAGTAGAATTGAGACTTATCAAACAGAAAAACGAATGTTTTTTAGATGAGCCCTATAAACCCTAGTGGGTACGTACTCCGTAAAAACAGATTTTTCCAAAACTAAGTCGCTCCCTTTCATGAATTCTGTAGTATACTCCTCCGTCGACGCTCCCTTCCATGAATTATGTACTTCCTGTCGCCGACATGTGGGACATATAGCAACCGGGTCGACGTGTCAAGCACCAAATAACAGTGCAGAACAACAGGGGGGACGCACCCCACTCGTACCGGCCCAATAGTAGTAATGAGCAATGAGACGTCAAATCAGAATGCCACACCTTCCCAGACGGACAAAGCAACCATTATTTCACACTTCGGTTCACCATCATCTCAAACCACGTAGTATTGCTTCTGCCTCAAGAGGGACAAGCGCATCGCCTTGGTACATCATGACATGTGGGACCGCATGACAGGCCATGCTCCCCCGCCGATCGCTCGGTAAAATCACCTCATTTTTACTATACTTCCTCCGTATCGGTTTACTACATGGCATGCACGTCGTTCTAGGTTGAGAATTTAACTGGCTATATATGTGATGAACAGTAATCTAGCCTTTTAAAAAATGTATACTTTTGTACAGTAGTACTATCGATGGATTGCGCCATGGAGCAAAAATTGAAATTAAAAAAAGGTGGTATATATGGAGAGTGCTCGTCGCCAAATTATGCATATAGTACTATTAAAAAAGCTAGTACGTGCTTAATTGGGGTGCTAAATTCTATTAAAGAAATACTAGTAGTATGTACATACTGAAGAGTTAAAGTAACGAGAAGAAACATAACATAGTTCTGCTGGGGGCTCAGCACAACACACCCCTCAAGTTAAACTAAGCACACCTGAAATTAAACTATGCAAGTAATCCGGTAGACACTGCATTAGAAGTTTAGAACCACCATGAGCAACGACACTGCCACCTTACTCGGAGTCCTCGTCCACGTCCTCGACTTCGTCCTTGTCCCTCTTCCTCTTGGCCGATACTTCTTTGCTTGAACCGCACACTTGGCTGTTGCTCTTCATCCAACCCTTGTAGATATTGAAACAAATGTAGCCATCCATTGCAGCGTAGTGGATGTGGTCTATATCTAGTACATTCCGCTGCCATGCATGACGATGAAACGTGTAATGACGTTTCTCCAGTTTACGGTACGAAGGATGAACCATGGCTCCTGCCAGGGTCAGCATTGAAGGCTGACGAGAGGGCACCAGCCGATTCTTTTGGAGGTCGAAGGGGTTTCCTACAACGAGGCCTATCCGACCCAGGACTTCTTTGTCGTTCTTAAAGTCTACAGTAATGAATTTCACTGTTTTGTCCTTGAGGAAGTTCTTAAAATCCTGGCACTCAACGTCGGCATGGCATATGTGGTAGACCAAGCAAACGTTATGTACGCAAACCTGGATCACGGCGGGCTTCTTCCTCTCTTCGTCCTTTAGATCCTTCTCTCGTCCCAGGACTATGGTGTACTCAACATCTAGCCCAGCGACCCACTCATCATCTGAGTTTTCGAACATGCGTCTAAAGCGAGAAAGGCATCCTTTCACCGTCACGGAAGAACGGGTGTAGATGACATCGAACTCATCGCCGGTGATGGTTCTAACCTTGTACTCACCGCCGATCGTGGAGATTTGGGACGCCATGGATTTGGGAGGAGGGTTAGGATTAGTGGAACTGCCGTAATGTGAATGGATGTGACGACTAGGAGCAAACCACCGTAGTATTGAAGGACGTGCGGGGACGAGTAGGAGCAAACTGCCAGCGTGCGAACGGCAGGGTGGTGGCTTTCCATTCTCCCATGATACGGGCTTCCGAGAGCCCTTGGATTTGAGATCGAACGGTTGCATGGCGTGATTCTAGACCTATGGGTGAATATCCTATCCTGGAGGGTTATTCTGCAAATTTTCAGCAACTTAGCATGCGACTGTTTGATCTCAGATCCAAGGGCTGCCAACACCCCGCATCATGGTCGCGCCTACCACGACCGTTGCGTCGCTCGCGCGGTCGCGCCCTTGGAGATTTAACACGGTGCGTTAGGCTATCTGATGTTGGCATGTCATACATAGTCATCACTTAGTCACTCATACTACAACAAGGTTGGCTATAAGGTTGGCTATAAGTGTATTTTTTACTCCTCTCTATATCTTTCTTCGTACTCCCTCCGTCCCATAATATAAGAACGTTTTTGAAACTAGTGTAGTGCCAAAAACGTTCTTATATTATGGGACACAGGGAGTACTAGAATTTATTGCATTTGCCATGGAGTGATCTCTTCCAATGAAATGGTGTTGCTAAGTTTGCTTCATTTAATTAGCTATAGACTCAATTGTCTTTTCACCTAGGTACACGCGCTTAGCACTGTTTCTTCCTTGGGTCACCAAACTAGTCTCTCTCTTCTTGATTAACTTGCCACATCAGACTTTATGCCTATGTGGCAAGCTTAAGCACCTGTAGGAGCAAGTAAAAGTAAGTACAATAGTGCGCTTTACATGACATTTTTGCATATGTGGAGGAAAGAGAGGCAAGGAAAAAGTGGAGAAGTGGGCTCTCATGCAAGAGCCAGCCTCTACTACATGGTGGAGCATTGGGAGAGGCACCTGTATGGAGGTGGTCAGGAATCAGGAGACTCACGCTGGTCGTAGCGCCGCAGTTAAAATGATAATGGCAAGTTAAATCACGGTGCCCCACCTGTCTAGCAGTAACTCGCTGTCAAATCACACAACCCTACATTTGCAGCAGCCTACTCCCTCGTCTTCTCGCATCTTTGTCGAACCGACTAGGCGGAACTGCCCTGCCTACTGCGCAGGAAAAGCCCTGCCCTCGACTTTTAAATACAACTACATCCGCTTAAGAATCCAATGATATACTTTTTGTGACATAGTAACTCATATTTAGTTAGTCAAATGGATGACCTAGAACTACGTGCAGGCCCTATAAACCGAGACGCCTAAAAATAAAAAAACTGAGACGGAGAGGGTAGTTCAGCACGTATCTTTTTAGATCAATATAGTCGGGATTCACCAAGGAGCAAAACCAAGTGGTAGGCTGCTCCTGTCATGTTGGTGTAGCAACTCAAGCAGGGTCAGTCCGCACATGAAATGGAGACACACTTAGCAGGACCCCGTTGGCCGACATGTGGCTCATCCACCGTCTTGTTCCATGTTTGATGCACCAAATTACAGTTCAGAGCAGCGGCTGGAATTGGAGGCACCCCGGTCGCGTAGAGCCGCAGTAGTAGAAAATGAGCGATGAGGGGTCAAATCACAAAGCCCCACCTTTCCCGCAATAAGCTGGACGGACGAAGCAACCATCATTTCACTCTAGGGCGCAAGAGCATAAAGAAAAGAGAAAACAATGATGCGTGCGACAGCTACCTAGGGCACCCTAGGGTAGGGGTCTCCACTACAGATCCTTTTTTTGAAAGCGCCTCCACTACAAATCGGCTTCTCCCTCGTCCTCTTGAAGAAAACCGATGATGAGTGCGGCGGTAGGGTTTGTAGGAGTACTACGGCGTGCGGGGCCACGTCGTAGTAAACGTGTTCGAGTTGACGCCTTAAATATGTGTGGGCCGCTTGGTTTTACGGGAACGAGGCAGCATTTTGGGTTCGGGGACCAGTGGAGATATAGTACGTACAAAAATTTGTGGAAGTAGGTTCGACCGAAAGGCAATGATGCATGGGCCCTGCATTTTGATATACCCGGGGCCGCATGAAATTTCTACTCTACTCAAAACTAGTAAGGTACACATGTATTGAACGCATGAGATTTCGAAACCAAATTAGGAATAAATACACACTATAGCATGCAAAGCTTTGAGTCATATATGCATGATGTAGATGTTCGTTTAGTTCTTATAGTTCATCTCATTCAAAATCAATTAGTTTTATAAAAATGTTAAGATTCATGGGGTTGTGCATTATCATAAAGTAAAAAACAAATAATGGCAATTCATTTAGAAAAAAATAATCAATTATGATACAGAAGATTCTAGAACAAAGGAGAAGTGCTTGTGTTTTGAGGTTTGTGCATTATGCTTAAGTTCAACCATGGAGTCTTCTAAATTGTACATGTGGCAAATCTGGTGGAATGTTGATGATATCCAACGGCCAGTAGTGCTCGGATTTGCCTATCTCTGCACTGTCGGGTTAGCTTCATCCAGCGACCATCTTTCAAAGTTATTGGCACACTATATAGTTCTTGTGCCATAGTTGCATGTTTGGAAAAAAGGTACTAGTGGGTTGTACTATCTATTTAGGAATAGAAGATGTATACATGGAAGTTGTAGGGAAAGAGATGACATGGAGCATCTCAATTCCTATGAGTAGGGATTGGAAAAGAGATGTCATTTGGTTCACATCATAGGAACTTTTCTATTGAATCTAGAGATGACATGTATCTCAATTCCTATGAGGAGGGATTAGAAAAGAGATGTAATTTGGTTCATATCATAGGAACTTTTCTATTGAATATACACTAATGTTTATTTTCCTTTGAAATTAAGGGAGTATAGGAATCCATTCATATGAACCAAGTGGCTCTAAAGCTATAGAAATGATATCATGTTTATTTCCTTTGAAATCTGGAGTATATGAATCTATTCCTATGAACCAATTGGCTCTAAAGGAAAAAATCCTATAAAAATCATATCATATAGAGTTCCTATGATATTCCTCGACACTAAAGGATGCTTGAAATTGCTCGGGTGATACGATGGTCTTTCTTTGTAGACTCCTCACCCATCTTTATAGTTACCTCTTGAAGATGAATGAAATGATATATACATGGTATTCTACATGTGCAATTTGGTACACGGAAACTCGGTAAAAGTTTGCGAGGTTCGAATTTTCAATAAAGCTATATGCACTGCATTTCGGAACGGAGGGAGCATACGACAGTTGCTAACACTCACATGGAAGATTTGTGTGTAGGAGGAGTGGCTGTTCTGATAAATTACATGGCAAAACTGACACTGTCGGATGCCGATCTAACGGTTCTTACGATGTTCGTCAGGAAAAGGCTTGTGGCGAACATTTGTCGGATAATGATTTACGGACACATGCATTGCATTGATACGTGCCCCCCTCTCTCTCACGCACACACATCCTCACGAGTCACGACTCTCCCAAGTCCTCTCGCAGACTCGCACGTCGCACCCACCGTCTATCTGTAGGTAGACGTCACGCACATATGTGGTCTTCACACCCTACCCTCAGAACTTCTAAAAAACAAAAGACGGCACACACATTTTATTTTAGCTCACACGTCACACACTTATACTATTACTCTTGCGGCAAACGTTCTTTGGGCATATTGTATTGTACTCTCACGAAGAGAAGCGGTGCACGCACGCACTAGTTCTCTCACACCCACTCGCGGGTACACATAGGTGCGCATTTTTTGAATCTGGTACAACAAAATCACTCCACTATATATAAAAGCAGGAGCCTTAGCGCTTGCTTTACTAGGGTTGCTCTCGTTCACTCTCTCATGCTCTCCAGATCTAAGCAACATATTGGTGGCCACACTCTCTCTCAGCTCATGGCTGGTCACAAATCCGGCCGGACAACCTCGACCGGGGCAGGGGTGTAGGTGCATCGTTCATGCTGTCGGGGGCGGCGAGGGAGGAGACCAACGGCTGCCCGTGCGTCCCGATCGGCGGCCGTGCCGTTCTCTCCGAGAGAGCGCCGGCTCGGGAGGGCCTCCGACCCCTTCTTCCTCCTTGCGGTATTGTGGCCAAGATGCGGCCTCCCGACGCCGTCTTTGCCACATGCCGACAACCCTCAGGTATATATTCCTTTGAAACCTGCCTTGCTCTACTGCCCCAGCTCCCTTCGTGTGGATCCTTTTCTACTTCCGTCCGCTGTTCCAAAGCCACCTAGACTTCTACTATTATTAGAAGTAAAGCTAGTTCATACAGTCGACTCAAAGCGTTGGTTCAAACCGGGAAGAAAGTGGGAAAGCTGTAGCATGAATCTAGGACTTGGTTCTAAGAGGAAACAAGGGAAAGTAGTAATATTTATCACTGTCTAAATAACCGTATTTCGTATTTGCACAAACATGGATGTCTGTCTCCATATCGTTTCGGGATGTCTGTCTCCATATCATTTCTATCCGCGCAATCAAAAGCACACACCTCAGTTTTAGTACAACTACAAAATGAGATGGCTATCCCTCGTTGCCGTCGTCTAACCTCCCGTCTTCAAGGTATCCCTACATTGGTAGTAACTAAGGTAGAATGACCAACGCAATCTAAAAGAAGTTGATTCGTACATTTTACTTCCTGATTGCAGTGCAGGGACGAGCGAAAACAACCGCATCATAGTCTGGAATGCACTTTCTATCGGTTCATCCATGGACCGAGGACTAGCTGGCACGGCTGCACGGCAGTTTTTTGGACTGGTGCGCGGACAAGAGGCATTATGGTTTGCTTATTTCTGCAAATAGTGGTGCTTAATTTAGTGGAATGCACAAGCATTTCAGCTGGTCAGTACATTGCATGGTTCCCTTCAGCATTCCAGCTGAGACCACAATTATAATTGGTTATTCTGGAATGAGAGAACCTAACCCTGGATGGTGGCAACAAGAAAAAACCAGAGTGAACTCCAGGAAATTTAAGCCTGCCGGGAGGCCCTTTGCTCAGAGAAGCCTTGCTTGTTTTTTCCTGATTTGTAAACCTTCTCACAACTTTGTCTTTTGCTGTGAACTAGTATATGTTTGTTATGTTCTATGAATCATTGAGATGTATAAAATTGCTTAACTTATGCTTTTCAAGTTTTTATGAAGACGAGTTTAATGTGAGTGTTCCACATGAGCGCTGGACTAGCGTGTGAACGTTTGGAATTTATTACATTGTGGCCTCAATTAACTGCATGAACCACTGTAACAAGATACATAGTTGCTTATATGTCAGACAGCAGATTGTTGATTGTTAGCTGGTCGATAGCCTAGTGTTGAAGCGAGCTGAGCCAATGTGCCGTGTTTTGCACAACTTCTTACAAGTGGGGTAGCACCAACAGTGTTTACAAGTACTTATGTATACGTCGGCGCACGGTTCTCGAACGAGTGCTCTATGTCATCAAAACACACACTGCTCGTATGATAAACCGTGACAACTTATGTCTTACCATGCCATATTCATGAAAAACTAGTGAGGACGCATCTGTTTCGGCAACAATTACGATGGTTCTCACATGATTCACGAGCACACAAAAGTAGCAGCAGTTCCCATAGACGGATTCAAACAGAGCACTAGCCCAGAGGGGTCGATAACAGGCAAGGTTCGGATAATTAGACACAATCCAAACTACTATTAAACACTAGCTGGGGCAACTATTTCATGCCTCGATCTAATTTGGGCTGGACACAAGACGGACCTTGCCATGAACATCATCGAGGACGTCCCGCAGCAGCTCAATCCTGTGAACCTTCATGAAGACAACCTTGTGGCCTTGCCACTGATAAACTTGTTTGTGGAGGCATGCCACGTCATCTTCCTGCGTAAGCTTGACAAGAACAGTATGCCTCACAAACGAAGGAGTAGCTTTGAACTTCTTGTGCTTCAGTACACCCTGGACAACACGCCTGACAACAGTGAGGCTGGAATACAACTCTTCATTGGTATAACCGCAAATGGCTTCCAGGATCCAACAGCCTAAGAACTCTGTTTTCCCAGTGCGTATATTCAGGTCATCCGCCTCATAGCGAGTGACATGTACAACCACACAATCCTTGTCTGCATCAGGGCTCTAATTGAAACAGAAACAAATTCTAAATTACTTTTCAGTATAAGAAACACAAGTTATTTAAACCACTATGTATAGCATGGCATCGAAGCTAATAAAATTTTGCATTATTAATCACCACATACTTGCTTTTCTAAAAAAATCACCACATACTTAGATGAAAAACCACAATCGAGATCGGCAAAGAAGGAAATCACCTTGGGCAGCTCAGCGGGGGGGGGGGGGACATCATCAAAGGGGGAAAACTGCTCCTGCAATGCCATGGGGGCTGTAACCTCAAACGGGGCGTTGACCATCTCAGTAGTGGCTGTGAGCGTATCTGGGGTCGGCTCGGTGGTTGCCTCCATCTTCTTGGAGCTCTCTGTCTCGTGGGGATCAGCCTCCCACGTCTGCTCCAATATCGGCAGATCTTTGCCAGGTTCTCCTTGGTCCATCATGAAACTGACGAATACTAGGAGACCACCGAAAGGAAAACACAACCGCAATGACAATGAAACAAAAAAGAGAGTGAGGATCGGTTACTGCTTTGCAAAAGTTCTTTTTTTCCCTCTGAACGAAAATGTACCAACATCACGGATCCGCTTACCTTCCCTTCGTTCGAAGAGAAGAACAGTGGCAGATGCGAGTGTTGCCTTTCTTGAAGACGGTGAGGGAGAAGGGGATTCAGCGAAGAGTGAAATGACGGTTGCTTCGTCCGTCAAACTTAGACTGCAGGGAGGTGGGGTTTGTGATATGACGGCTTGTTACTGTCGTGCTACGACCGGGGTGACTCTTCGCCTGCATACTGCCTTCTAATTTGCTGGATGGCATTTGGGCCCGCGCGCTGCATGGCCCGCATGTTGGTGAACAAAAGTATAACGGCATTCAGTAGAGGGAGACGTTTCAATGACCTAGGAGGAGCCAGAAGCGGTAGAGTGTCTCCACTGTACTAGTAGTAATTGTTTTTCTGGGTAGCTGTAGAGTGTCTCCACTGTACTAGTAGTAATTGTTTCTCTGGGCCTAAGACAAAACAGCCCATCCACACTAGTAAATAGTAAATTCAATTCAAAAGCCCATATATTTACTGAATGAGAGGCGCTACCCACACCCAGCACACACCCCCCCAAAAAAACCTGGGTGCTCTTCTTCCTCCTCGCTCCCACCCACCTCACGTCAGCTCGCTCCACTCGTACCCCCAAATTCCCCACCTCACTCCTACAGAAACCCCCAGCTCCCCTTCTTCCTGACTCCTACAGAAAACCCCCAACTCCCCTTCTTCTTCGCTCGCACTGCAACTAGGCTCGTCATTCGTTACTCTGCTGAAATCCGTGAGCCCGACGCGACACCCTCAAGGAAAATGGAATCGGCTGACCCCAGCACCAAGAAGATGAGGCTCCCGCCAGCGGCGACGCCTGTTGTACATCCCACACCCGGCAGCGCGGGGAGAAGCGGCGACCCCGCCCCCACCGGATCCCAGGAACCCGTAGAATCTCGGGTGGACCGCATCAGCGATCTCCCAGACGCCGTCCTTTGGGAGATCATCTCGCTTCTCCCCAACAAGGATTGCTGCCGGACCCAAGTCCTCTCAATTCAGTGGCGCCCTCTATGGCGCGCCGTGCCCCTTAATCTCAACTGTCATCAGCTATCTCTCTTCAATGATTTTGAAATCCCCAGAGCCATCATCTCCTCCCACCAGGGCTCCGTTCAAAGCCTCTACATCCCGTCATGCTACCTGAGCAAGCATACCATGCCCTGCACGGTGGACGCCTGGCTGAAATTGCCTGAATTCACAGAACTATAGCTGCTTGAGTTCTACTATTCCCTGGAATTCACATACCACATACCGAACGCCATGAACTTGTGCCCTCAGCACCGATGTCCATCTCGCGGTTTTCGTCCTCTCTCCACACCGCCACCTTTGCGCTGTGCTACCTACCAGACAATCTGGTATTAAACCTTCGACTCCCATCTCTCAAGAAACTTCCACTTGTGCGGGTTCGTATATCGGAGGCCTCATTGCACAGCATCATCCACTCCAGTTGCCCTGCGCTGGAGTGCTTGGTGCTTGTTTTCACAGTTAGAATCGGTTGTCTCCAAATAAAGTCGCCAAACCTTGTAAGAATTGGAATTTCTTTTGACGGAAGGCAGCTCATCATCCAAGATGCCCCTTCACTTCAAAGGTTGATCCTTGATTCTAGTTATTCACCGTTGCAAATAACTGTCCTCTCTACGCCTAAACTGGAGACCTTGGGTGTAATACATGATCTCTGTGCTCATTTCAATATGGTGTTTGGCTCCATAGTTCTTCAGGTACTTTATATTATCATCTACACTTGTAACCATAAGCTGCATTTTAAATTTCCGTGCATAATTTATATATCATCTTGGAGTACACATTTTGTACTAATATTATGTCCTATGCTCAATTAAGAGTTTCTCCATGGATGGCCTATCAATGGTGCTGGATTCTGTCAAGATCTTATATATCCAAATGAATAGTTTTGATTTGAACAAGATTATTGGCTTGCTGCAATGCTTTCGATGTCTGGAGAAGTTGTATATAAAGGTGATAATTTCACGCACATTGGAAGCCCGCATATAGTGTACTAGAATTAACCGTTCAGTTGTTGCTCTTTCGACACTCTTATTTTAGACCTTAACTGTTTTCAATCTTCATGTCTATTTAGGCAACAGGACGGGGTAAAAAAGTTATAACCAATCAGTGGATTCGTAAGCATCGGGATTTTCTCACTTCTCATGAGATTCGATTGAAGACAATAACGCTAGAATGATATGTAGCCAACCGTGCAAACACAAGATTTGTCACATTCTTCCTGCTGAATGCGAGGTTACTATTGTCCATCAGGCTTAAGTTTATCAGCAGCATGGTTTTGATGGATGGATATGTTGAAGAGCAAAAAAAGGAGTTTCAGTGGGCAAAAGAGCTTCTGAACGTGCCGGGCTTCTATTTACAACATATTGTGGTCATAATCCAGTAAATTTTATGACCCGAGATGTTCATTCTATGGACCTGACTGATCCATTTGACTGTGACTGCCAAAAAAAGTGCTGGAGTTAGATGTTGTTGCCCTTTTCAATCTGGTTTTTTTGTAATCCTAATGAACAATTAACCCTCGTGCTTTTGTACAGTTTGTAAGTTGGAGTTAGATGTTCCTGCCCTTTTCAACTCGGCTGTGACTGTCATATTTTCTTTGAAACAAGGAAAATGGCTTGCCATTCGTTTAATTTAGAGTGAAATATTGTAACAAATCCCAACCAAGGGAAATAACATCACTCTCACCGGCTGCTTGAGCTCACTGTGCATTACAGAAGCCAAGTGATTAGCCCCCACCAGCACCCACAAACTTATTTTGAACTAGCACATCAAATGGGCTGTAAATTTTCATAGGAAAGGCTGCATGACCGTGACAGATTTGGATTCTGACATTTGGGAGCCGCGAGGAAATAGCGTATCCAAGGTGGTGTCGACTTACTAGCCAGTCAACAAACGATTCTGCCTACCAGCCGTTGGATTGACATCCAACAACGGTCGTGTATCTTCTATCTCTTGTCTTCTTCTTCCTCCAGCCGCCCAAACCAAACCACCCCATCAGCTCCACCTGCTCCCGCCTCCCATGGCTGGCTGCGCCTCCACCGCCCTACCGTACGTACCCTCCAACATTGGCCAGTCCCTCCCTCTATTCCCCCACACATCCTGTTATTCTCCGGCGACGTCAGCCCCAACACGCACCCGCGCCCAAACCAGTCAACCCTGGTACTCCCCTCCGCCTGCGACTGGACCGGCGCATCTTCAACGGCTCTTGTTCATTCCGTTCGAGGCCTCGCCATCGTCCTCCGCCTTGCGGCCTTGGTTCGCTCACCGTGCGCAGTGCGCCACCCTCTTGCATTGTCAACGTCGTCAACAACCGAGAGGAACAAGGAGATGACTGTACGTGGAGAGGATGATAGTAGGGACCCACCAGCGTCATGGCAGTACGCAAACAAGTGCCTCTATAGTACAAGCCCAAAAATATGGTTCCTCCTAATGGTTGGACATCTGGGGCTCACGCCATTGTCAATGTAGTCAATAAACGACAGAATTACACTACGAGCGGCTGACACCAGGGACCCAGCAAGTCGCGGTTTTTTTGAGGAACAAGCAGTTGTTATTTATACTAGTTTTAGCGACGGATCAGGGTAACAACGGGGCTGTACGGGGGTTGTGGCCCATTTAGCCAGTGTTTTATTTATGTTTACCACATCATGAGCCCAGTTGTGTTTTTTCCTTGCTGAAAATGGCTAGCCTAGTTCTATTTTTTTAAAAGAAATACCCAAACAAAGCCTACTTGCTTTATCGGCCCTGCTGGGCTGCAAATCTTTCAAGATGAGGAGAGTTTCATTCGGTTTGCCTAGAAATGGGCTGTACATTTTTAAAACACATCAAACTTGGAATTAGTTTCAATTTTTTTTCATTACAAGATCTTAAATTCCATTGATTTTTATGCGTGGACAATTATTTGGATTTTATATTTATATAAATTATTTTTCAAAATAGTTTGAATGTGAATCGATATTTCTGGATTAAAAACAGTTGACCGCACCGAAATATGCAAAATTTCGTATACTTTTTAACCGTGGCCACAATATGGGGTGTAATGCTAACAAAAAGAAGATGGGCCCCAAAAAAATTCTTAAGAATTAGCAAATGGGCTGTACATTATTAGAAATAATGGCAGATGGGCTGTATGCTGTTTTCCACAGATTTGAGGCTGACTTGTGCGCCTACTACAGGTTGACGCGTATGCTTTCATAAAAAAAGGGCCTCTGTATTTCGCGAAAAAAACGTCCCCCCCGCTAACAGGTCGGACCCACCAGCTATATCTTCGCACGCAAGGAAGTGCCTCCTTATTACGGCCAGAAAAATGAATACCCCCCTGCTAGCTGGGACCCACCATATTGTTGGGCTGACTTGTGGGCCTACTAAGTTGACGGGGATGGAGGGCTTTGTCAACTTAGTCAATACTCCAGTGACCGTATGATGTCCATCCAACGGCCATAGTGCTTCTTCAACCTCTGGTCTTCTTGCTCCAGCCGCCCAAAGCAGCGCCGGTCGTGCCGCCTGCTCCTGCCTCCCGTGGCCGGTTGTGCTACCGCGGAGGCCTCACCGCCCCCATACTACTCCTACCACTGGCTAGGCCATCCCTCCACTCACCCACACCCCCTGTTATTCTGCGGCGACGGCAGCCTCACACCACAGCCGAACCAGTGATCGCTCGTACTCCTCTCCGCGTGGGCATCCATTGCCGCATCTTGCATGGCTCCATGTCGTCCCCTTCCTAGGCCTCGCCATCGTCCACCGCCGTGGTGCTCTCGGCGTGGCATGGTCAATGTGGTCAAAGACCACTTCCATCGGAAGAGTATTGTACGTGGAGAGGCTGACAGCTGGGTCCACGATAGCCACAAGGAAGTGCCTCCTTATTACGCGGAGAATAATTATTCCTCCACCTGACAGCGGGACCCACCGGACGGGCCACCAGTATTTTGCAAAAAAATCATTTCCCCCTGACTTCTGGGACCCACCGGACGGGCCACCGTATTTCGTGAAAAAACGTTCCCCCCGCTGTCAGCTCGGACCCACCGGAAGTGCCTCCTTATTACGCACAAAAAATTGAATAATCCCCCGGCTAGTTGGGACCCACCTTGGTGGGAGGCTGACTTGTGGGCCTACTAAGTTGACGGGGATGAAGGGCTTTGTCAACTTAGTCAATATGAACGATTCTAGCTCCAGTGACCGTACGATGTCCATCGAACGGCCGTAGTGCTTCTTCAACCTCTGGTCTTCTTGCTCCAGCCGCCCAAAGCAGCGCCGGTCATGCCACATGCTCCTGCCTCCCGTGGCCGGCTGTGCTGCCGCAGAGGCCTCACCGCCCCCTAATATTCCCACCGCTAGCCAGGCCCAGCGGCGGCGGCAGCCTCACACCGCAGCCGAACCAGTGAACCCTCATACTCCTCTCTGCGCGGGCTTCCACTGCCGCGTCTTCCCCGGCTCTGCGTCGTCCACTTCCTAGGCCTCGCCGTCGTCCACCGCCATGGTGCTCTCTGCGCGGCGTGGTCAACGTGGTCAAGGAACGACTTCCATCGGAAGAGTACTGTACGTGGAGAGGCTGACAGCTGGGTCCACGGCCACAACCCAGTTTTTTTTGTGATTTGCCAAGTAAGTCACTTTGTCAGGCCTATTGGGATGCAAATCTTTCAAGACGAGGAGAGCTTTCATTCGGCTAGCCGAGAAAATGGCCCATCAGTAATGAGAAATGGGCTGTACATTTTTAAAACACATCAAACCGGCAATTAGTTTCAAATATTTTTTTTTTCATTTCAAGATTTTAAATTACATTAATTTTTATGCGTGGAGAATTTGTTGGATTTTATATTTATATACATTTATTTTCAAAATGAGTTTGAATGCGAGTCGAAATTTTAGGATTAAAAATAGTTCGGACCGCACCGAAATATGCAAAATTTCGTATAATTTTTTAACTATGGCCACAATATGGGCTGTAATGCTAACAAAAAGAATATGGGCTCAAAAAAACCGTAAGAATTAGCAAATGGGCTGTAAATTATTAGAAATAATGGCAAATGGGCTGTATGCTGTTTTCCACAGATTTGAGGCTTTCCTAAAAAAAGGTTGACGCACAAGCACTGATTGTTGGATGTCCATCCAACGGCCGTCGTGCTTCTTCAATCTCTGCTCTTCCTGCTCAAGCCGCTCAAACAAGCGCCAGCGGGACTGCCTGCTCCCTCCTCCCCGCGGCCAGCTGTGCTGCCGCGCAGGCCTCACCGCCCACCGTACTCCCATCGCTGGCCTAGCCATCCCTCTACTCACCCACACCTGCTGTTATTCTCCGGTGATGGTAGACGAACCAGTAAAACCTTGTAGTCATACTCCCCTCCGTGTGGGAAACAACTGCCGAGTCTTCCCTGCCTCCGTGTCGTCCCCTTCCTAGGCCTCGCCGTCGTCCACCGCCGTGGTGCTCTCGGCGCGGCATGGTCAATGTGGTCAACGACCGACTTCCATCGGAAGAGTACTGTGCATGGAGACGCTGATAGCTGGGTCCACGGCCGCAGCAAGGAAGTGCATCCTTATTACGCGCAAAATAATTATTCCTCCACCTAACAACGGGGACCCACCGGACGGGCCACCGTATTTCGCGAAAAAAACGTTTCCCCCCTGACTGCTGGGACCCACCAGCTACACCTTCGCACGCAAGGAAGTGCATCCGGGCAAAAAAAAACAAAACGATTTGCCCCCCTGACTGCTGGGACCCACCAGCTACATCTTCGCACGCAAGGAAGTGCCTGACAGTCGGGACCCACCTGGTCGAAGCGTACGTAGCTTTGTCATTCTGGTCGCAAACATGTACGTACATATATACTGGTGGGTGTAGAGGCGCACACGTGTCGTAGTAGAGGCGCGCACGTAGCATGTACACGTACGTACAGCAGCCAGAGTGCAAGAAAGAAAATATGGCCACATATGTGTACATACGGGCGGGGTCTCGAACGCCTACTCGCGCATATGTACGGAGAGGGCTCGTTGACATGGCTGGGTCGGAACGGCGAAACAACGTCGTCGTTGTGTTCATGGGGAGGCAACGGAATGCATCGTGTTCATGGGGAGGCAATGGAATGCGTCGTGTTCATCGGGAGGCAACGGAACGCGTGGGAGCCAACCGGCTGGGTCGGAACGGAATGAGTGGTCGTGTTCATCAGGAGGGCTTGGACAGAACAGGCGATAGAAACGAGGCCTGGCATACCGCAGAACGGAGGAAACGACCTTGTGTTCGACCGGCCACGTTTGAAACGGGATCCTGTTCATCGGGAGGGGTCTGGCGTACCGCAAAACGTACGAAACGGACCTCCTACGGTCGAAACGGGGGTCCTGTTGATCGGGAGGGGTGTGGCATACCGCAAAACGGATGAAACGGACCTCCTACGGTTGAAACAGGGGTCCTATTGATCGGAGGGGTGTAGCGTACCGCAAAACGGACAAAACGGACCTCCTACGGTCGAAACGGGGGTCCTGTTGATCGAGAGGGGTGTGGCGTACCGCAAAACGGACGAAACAGACCTCCTACGGTCGAAACGGGGGTCCTGTTCATCGGGAGGGGTGTGGCGTACCGCAAATCGGGACTCCACGAGATACTGTTCATCTCCATCGTCGACCTCCTCCAGCCTCCACGGGCTACCGTCGACCTCCAACCTCCACGGGCTCCTGTTCATCTAGCCTCCACCGCGCGCTACTCCACCGTCTACTGTTCAACCACCCCTCCACGGGCACCCCTCCACCGTCTAATGTTCATCCAGCCATCCACACCACAGGGTCCTATTCAACCACCCCTCCACGGGCACCCCTCCACCGTCTACTGTTCATCCAGCCCTCCACCACACCACGGGGTCCTGTTCATCCAGAGGCAATGCCACCGCTCATTGTTCATCCAAACCCCCCTGCAACACTCACTGTTCATCCCAGAGGCAGCATCGATCGGCTTCAATTAGCAGCAGTAGCGAAGGAATCGCTTGATCGGGTTCAATTAACAGCCATCGATTGATCGCTCGGGTTCAGTAACGCGTAGCCTGCAGTGCAATTGCTCGGGTTCAGTTAGAGCCCAACGCCTCGCTCGGGTTTAGTTAGAGACAACGCCTCGCACACACGCATGTACGTGTACGAGAGAAACGCGCATGGCTCGGCCCCCGACCTCCCACCATAACCGGGAACTCCCCGCAATTTTCCTCTCCCTCGCTTCTACCATGGTTTTTTCTGTCATGGACGGCCCAAAGAATGTCATGCAGCTGCGTCTCCGGCCCGCCCAAGACGAAAATCCCATTTTCTGTCATGATTTTTGTCATAGAAGTAGGAGCCCACCACATCTATGATGATACCGGGTTTTGTCACAATTATCATCATACAAGTGTCATATGTATGACAGAAAAAAAATTCGTTCGACCCAAAATGTCACGGATGTGTCTTTTTTTTGTAGTGTGGGTAGAGAAATTACTCTTGGGAAGTTGATTGAAAGGCAAATAATTATGATGATATCCAAGGCAATGATCATGTACATAGGCATCACGTCCAAGATTAGTAGACCGAAATGATTCTGCATCTACTACTATTACTCCACACATCGACCGCTTTCCTGCATGCATCTAGTGTATTAAGTTCACAAAAAATGGAGTAATGCCTTAAGCAAGATGACATAATGTAGACAAGATAAACTCACACATGAATAAATCCCATATTTTTACCCTTAATAGTGACGATACATACGTGCCATGTCCCTTTCAGTCACTAGGATTGAGCACCGCAAGAATGAACCCATCACAAATCACCTCTTCCCATGGCAAGATAAATCGATCTAGTTGGCCAAACCAAATCAATAGATCAGAGAAGAAGTGTGAAGCTATAACAATCATGCATAAAAGAGTTCAGAAAAAACTCAAATAATATTCATGGATAGATCTGATCATAAACTCACAATTCATCGGATCCCAACAAACACACCACAAAAAAGAATTACATCTGATAGAACATCAAGGAGAACATTGTATTGAAGAACATCGAGAGAGAAGAAGACATCTAGCTACTAACTACGGACCCATAGGTCTCTGGTAAACTACTCACGCATCATCGGGGGGGGGGGGGGCGAGGCAAGGTTAATGTAGAGCCCCTCCGTGATTGATTCCCCCTTCGGCAGAGTGCCAGAAAGGGTCCCAGATGGGATCTCTCAAGAACAGAGGCTTGCGGAGGCGGAAAAAGTATTTCGTGGACTCCCTCGTAGTTTTATGATTTTTGGGAATTTATAGAGGTGGAGTTAGGTCAAACAGAGGCTCGTGGGCCCCACTATGTACCAGGGCGCGCCCTGGTGCCTAGTGGGCCACTGCTTTGTCTTCTCATCCCCTCCTGAAGCTTCCAAGGTCTCTTATCGCCCAAACAAATCTCCAAAAAGTTTCGTTGCAATTGGACTTCATTTGGTATTGATATTCTGCAAAGTAAAAAACAAGCAAAAAACAGCAACTGTCAATGGGCACTAAATTAGTAGGTTAGTCCCAAAAATGATATAAAGTTTCTTGTAAATGTATATAAAACATCCAAGATTAATACTATAATAGCATGGAACAATGAGAAATTATAGATACGTTGGAGATGCATCAAGCATCCCCAAGCTTAATTCCTACTCGTCCTCGAGTACGTAAATGATAGAAACAAATTTTTTGATGTGGAATGCTACCTATCACATCCATCATACAATCTTTCCTTTTATAGCATGGACATTTGGACTTGAATGATTCAAAGCAATAGTATATAATTTGACATGAAGACATTAATACTCAAACATACTAACAAGCAACCATGTCTTTCAAAATATCAATGCTAAAGAAAGTTATCACTAGCCCATTATGCTCAATCATTGATCCATTCATGAAGCACACTCAATTATTAGCTACATCCAGTGCACAAGCATGACAATAATATTCCCTAGTTGGTGCTTTATAAGAGAAGACAGAGACTCAAATAAAAATAAAAATTACATAAAAGTAAATAGATATGCCCTTCCCAGAAGGAAGCAGAGATTTGTGGAGGTTCCAGAGCTCATAGCTTAAATTGAGAGATAAAATTATTTTGAGAGGCATGCTTTTCCTGTCAACGAAAAGGACCGAGAATTCCCAATATCTTCCATGCTAGATAAATCAAAGGCAGTTCCCAAATAGAAAATAAAGTTTATTTCCTTTCGACCATTTTTACAGAATCCATGGCTAGCCGTATCCACGGGTGCCTTATCAACACTATCCAAGGAATTTATTATTAACATTATATTTAAAAAATCATTTTAGGACCGGACATCCCTATTACCCGCCACACTCTCGTGCAATGACAAGTGAATAAACACTCATCGTGAGAATAAAATACTTAGCATGGAAAATATTGGCCACCCCCTGCCGCTTCATGAGCGGTACGGGAACACAAAACAGAAATATATTTTGAATATTAGAGTTGGCACATACAAATTTACTTGGAACAGTAAGGAAACACCGCATATAGGTTGGTATGGTGGACTCATTTGGCACAACTTTGGTTTAAGGAGTTGGATGCACAAGCATTATTCCCGCTTAGTACAAATGAAGGCTAGCAAATAGATTGAGAAGGGACCAACCAAAAAACAAAAACGATCATAAACATTCATTGAACATAACTAACACTGAATAATGCACCACAAGCAACATGTAACTTTGTTGCATAACTATTGACTTCCGTGCTTGCATAGGGAATCACAAACCTTAACACCAATATTCTTACTAAAGCACAATTATTCACTAACATGAATCACATATTATTATCTCCATATCGCAAAACTATTGCAAGTTATCAAACTTATCATATCCAATGATCTCTCATGAATTTTTTTATTATATCCCTCTTGAATACTCATCACTTTGGGACCAAATTCATATCTCGTGCAAATTACCATTGCTATTATCAACTCTCAAAAATATTTAAGTGAAGCACGAGAGCACAAATATTTCTTCAAAAAAATCAATCAACTCTCAAAATAATATAAGTGAGGCATGAGAATGCATTTCTCTAAAACATAATCATATCAACTCTCAAAATAATATAAGTGAAGCATGAGAGTGCATGTATTCCTTCAAAAATAAATCACCACCGTGCTCTAAAAGATTTAAGTGAAGCAAATAGAGAAATTGCCTAGCTAAAAAAATTAAGTGAAGCACATAGAGCAATTCTAACAAATCATGATAACATATGGCTCTCTCAAATAGGTGTGTTCAGTAAGGATGATTGTGACAAACTAAAAAGCAAACAAAGCAAAGACTCATACCATACATGACGCTCCAAGCAAAACTCATGATATGTGACGAATAAAAATATAGCTCCAAGTTAAATTACCGATGGTCGTTAGAAGAAAAGAGGGGATGCCTTGGGCATCCCAAGCTTAGTTGCTTGGGAGTCCATGAATATTACCTTGGGATTACTCGTGAATCCCCAAGCTTAGTTTCTTGCCACTCCTTATTCCTTCATCCATCGTGATCTCACCCAAAACATGAAAACTTCAATCACACAAAACTTAACAAAACCTTCGTGAGATCCATTAGTATAAGAAGACAAATCACTACTTTAAGTAATGTTGCAAACCCATTCATATTTTGTTATTGCATTATACCTGCTGTATTCTAACTTTACCATGGCTTATACCCCCTATACAATCCATAGATTCATCAAAATAAGCACACAACGCAATGAAAACAGAATCTGTCAAAAAGAGAAAAGTTTGTAGAAACCTGAATTAAGCTCATACTTATGTAACTCTAAAAATTCTTACAAATTAGGAAGATGTTGGAAATTTTTATGTAAATTACATGGAAAACAATGACAGCAAAAACAAGTTTATGTGAATTTAAAAAATTCCAGAACTAGGCGAAAAGTTTCTGTTTTTCCACAGAATCAAGTCAACTATCATCCAAACCATCATAAAGGATTTACCTGGCACAAACACTACTTAAAACATAAAAAACACAATCATAACAGTAGCATAATTATGTGAACACAAGAAAACAGAAAATAAACAAGAAAAAATATGATAACTGTTGGGTTGCATCCCAACAAGCGCTATTGTTTTATGCCCCTAGCTAGGCATAATGCATAGGTTCAAGTATTGTCATGTTTGGTTTCTAATGACCCACGAGTATAGGGGATCTATCGTATTCACTAGTACACATCGGTGCTATACAAATAGTTTTTAACCCCTTTCCGCGACGGCGTTCAGAACCGTCACCTAGTGAGTGTGGGCGATAGGGGGGGGGGGGTCCTTCCCACACGACCTAGAAACCGTCGGGGATATGCCCTCCTGGCACACACGCTCGGCAAAATGTGGTCGTGTGTGATCGGCGAGCACTTAAATACAGAAATACGTACAGAAGTGCTAAAAAAATACAATTATACAGGCGAAATCATTTCTGGTCGTAAGTACATCCCACACAGTCAGTCACCGCTAAACGTTTTTGTCGGAGTAATGGGTCACGGGTAGGCTAACCCGAGGCCCAGAACCTTTCAAGACATCGGGGCTGACTGCGCCCCTCAAGCCGCCAAGATGAAGAGCCGCCTTCTGGAGGTCGGCTGGGGGAACAGCCGACTGTACGCATGTGGCCGAGTCCTGGAGGCGAGGTCAAGACAAGCCGACTCTCACCTGGCGTCTTCCGGAGAAGCCGGCCACGGGGAGTTGGCCCATGGCACCAACAAAGGCCATGCCCTCATCAAGGGGGACAGGACGGGGAGTGGCTACAGTGAAGCCCACTCCCTCCCCTTTCCAGGGGCTGGCTTGGCCAAAGTGCGCTGTACCAATGATACGCCCATTTTGCATCATGCTTTTATATCGATATTTATTGCATTATGGGCTGTTACATCACATTATGTCACAATACTTATGGCTATTCTCTCTTATTTTACAAGGTTTACATAAGGAGGGAGAATGCCGACAGCTGGTATTCTGGGCTGGAAAAGGAGCAAATATTAGAGACCTATTCTGCGCAACTCCAAAAGTCCTGAAACTCCACGGAATATCTTACAATAAATAATAAAAAATCCTCGCTAAAGATGAAGGCCAGGGGGCCCACACCCTGTCCACGAGGGTGGGGGGCACCCCCCCTAGGGCGTGCCCCCTACCTCGTGGGCCCCCTGGTGGCTCTCCGACACCCATCTTCTGCTATATGAAGTCTTTCTTCGAGAAAAAATAAAGATGCAACCTTTCGGGATGAGACTCCGCCGCCACGAGGCGGAATCTTGGCGGAACCAATCTAGGGCTCCGGCAGAGCTGTTCTGCCGGGGACACTTCCCTCCGGGAGGGTGAAATCATCACCATCGTTATCACCAACGCTCCTCTCATCGGGAGAGGGCAATATCCATCAACCTCTTCACCAGCACCATCTCATCTCCAAACCCTAGTTCTTCTCTTGTATCCAATTCTTGTCTCCAAGTCCGGGATTGGTGCTAGTAGGTTGCTAGTAGTGTTGATTACTCCTTGTATTTGATGCTAGTTGGTTTATTTGGTGGAAGATCATATGTTCAGATCTTTTATGCATATTATTACCCCTCTGATTATAAACATGAATATGCTTTGTTAGTAGATACGTTTGTTCCTGAGGACACGGGAGAAGTCTTGCTATTAGTAGTCATGTGAATTTGGTATTCGTTCGATATTTTGATGAGATGTATGTTGTCTAGCCTCTAGTGGTGTTATGTGGATGTCGACTACATAACACTTCACCATTATTTGGGCCTAGAGGAAGGCATTGGGAAGTATTAAGTAGATGATGGGTTGCTAGAGTGACAGAAGCTTAAACCCTAGTTTATGCGTTGCTTCGTAAGGGGCTGATTTGGATCCATATGTTTCATGCTATGGTTAGGTTTACCTTAATACTTTTGTTGTAGTTGGGGATGCTTGCAATAGAGGTTAATCATAAGTGGGATGTTTGTTCAAGTAAGAACAGCACCCAAGCACCGGTCCACCCACATATCAAATTATCAAAGTACCGAACGCGAATCATATGAACGTGATGAAAACTAGCTTGATGATATTCCCATGTGTCCTCGGTAGCGCTTTTCCTTATATAAGAGTTTGTCCAGGCTTGTCCTTTGCTACAAAAAGGATTGGGCCACCTTGCTGCACTTTATTTACTTTTGTCACTTGTTGCTCGTTACAAATTATCCTATCACAAAACTATCCGTTACCACTTATTTCAGTACTTGCAGAGAATACCTTGCTGAAAACCGCTTATCATTTCCTTCTACTCCTCATTGGGTTTGACACTCTTACTTATCTAAAGGACTACGATAGATCCCCTATACTTGTGGGTCATCAACCGACGGAGATCTCCGTCCGGCGCGGCACTGTTGCCATGCCATCCTTGGCATCAGCACCAGTGGGCGGAGTCCTGCACCCACAATGGCCTGTCAGTACGGTCCAAGGACGATGGGCCCTACCAGTCAGCGAGAGTCTAGAAGACGGCAAGAGCACTACCACTTATTTCAGTACTTGCAGAGAATACCTTGCTGAAAACCGCTTATCATTTCCTTCCGCTCCTCGTTGGGTTCGACACTCTTACTTATCAAAAGGACTACGATAGATCCCCTATACTTGTGGGTCATCAAGACTCTTTTCTGGCGCCGTTGCCGGGGAGTGAAGCGCCTTTGGTAGGTGGAATTTGGTAAAGAAAAAAATTTATATAGTGTGCTGAAATTTACTGTCACTTGTTACTATGGAAAGTAATCCTCTGACGGGCTTGTTCGGGGTATCTTCACCCCGTCTAGTAGAGCAAAGAGTTGCTCCTCAACCTACTGAACCTATTGAAAATGAAACTCTTTTTGAATTTCCTTCGGGTATGATAGAAAAACTGCTAGCTAATCCTTTTACAGGAGATGGAACAAAGCATCCTCATGAGCACTTAATATATGTGGATGAAGTTTGTGGATTATTTAAGCTTGCAGGTATATCTGATGATGTTGCTAAGAAGAAGGTCTTCCCATTATCTTTGAAGGGAGACACATTGACATGGTATAGTCTATGTGATGATGCGAGATCATGGAACTATAAAAGATTGAAATTGGAATTTCATCAAAAGTATTACCCTATGCATCTTGTTCATTGTGATCGCAATTATGTATATAATTTTTGGCCTCGCGAAGGAGAAAGCATCGCTCAAGCTTGGGGAAGGCTTAAATCAATGTTATATTCATGCCCCAATCATGAGCTCCCAAGAGAAACAATTATTCAAAATCTTTGTGCTCGGCTTTATGAAAACAATCGCACCATGCTCGATACTTCTTGTGCTAAATCTTTTATGATGAAGACTATTCAATTTAAATGGGATTTATTGGATAGGATTAAACGCAACTCTGAAGATTGGGACCTCGACAAAGGTAAGGAGTTAGGTATGACCCCTAAGTTTGATTGTGTTAAATCTTTTATGGATACTGATATTTTCCGTAAGTTTAGCACTAAATATGGACTTGATTATGAGGTAGTAGCTTCTTTCTGTGAATCTTTTGCTACTTATGTTGATCTCCCCAAGGAGAAGTGGTTTAAATATCATCCTCCCATAGAAGTAAAAGTAGCTGCACCTATTAAAGTTGAAGAAAAGACTGTCGCTTATAATGATCCTATTGTTCCTACTTCTTATGTTGAGAAACCACCTTTCCCTGTTAGAATAAAGGATCATGCTAAAGCTTCAACTGTGGTTCGTAAAAGCAATATTAGAACTTATACACCTCATGAGCAAGTTAAAGTAGAACCAAATATTGCTATTGTTAAAGATCTCTTGTCGGATAATATTGATGGGCATGTTATTTAATTCTGCGGTGAATCTGCTAGAATTGCTAAAACTTGTGCTAAAGATAAACATAGACATGTGGTAGGCGTGCCTATTATTTCTGTTAAAATAGGAGATCATTGTTATCATGGCTTATGTGATATGGGTGCTAGTGCTAGTGTTATACCGCATACTTTGTACAAAGAAATTAAGCATGAAATTGCACCTGCTGAGTTAGAAGGTATTGATGTTACAATTAAACTTGCCAATCGGGATACTATATCACCAGTGAGAATTGTTAGAGATGTTGAAGTCTTGTGTGGGAAAACTAAATATCCTGCTGATTTTCTTGTTCTCAATTCTCCACAAGATAGCTTTTGTCCCATTATATTTGATAGACCCTTCTTGAACACTGTTAATGCCAGGATAGACTGCGAAAAGAATGTTGTTACTATTGGCTTGGATGATATGATTCATGAGTTTAATTTCTCTAAATTTAGTAAACAACATTGTGAAGTATTGCCGTACCTCCTAGTGATCCTTTAGAACATTATTTGCTAGACCATGAAAATGATATGTTCATGAATGAAAGAAGGGAAATAGATGAAGTATTCTTTAAACAGGAACCTATTCTAAAACACAATTTGCCTGTTGAAGTCTTAGGGGATCCCCCTCCACCCAAGGGTGATCCCGTGTTTGAGCTTAAACCGTTGCATGATAATCTTAAATATGCTTACCTTGATGAAAAGAAAATATATCCTGTTATTATTAGTGCTAACCTTTCAGAGCATGAAGAAGAAAGATTATTGAAAACTCTGAAGAAGCACCGTGCTGCTATTGGATATACTCTTGATGATCTTAAGGGCATTAGTCCCACTCTACGTCAGCATAAAATAAATCTGGAAGCAAATGCCAAACCAGTTCGTGATCCTCAAAGACGTCTTAATCCTAAAATGAAAGAAGTGGTAAGAAAAGAAATACTAAAGCTTCTGGAGGCAGGTATAATTTATCCCGTTGCTGATAGTCAGTGGGTAAGTCCTGTCCATTGTGTCCCGAAGAAGGGAGGTATTACTGTTGTTCCTAATGATAAAGATGAATTGATTCCACAAAGAATTATTACAGGCTATATGATGGTAATTGATTTCCGTAAATTAAATAAGGCTATTAAGAAAGATCATTACCCCTTACCTTTTATTGATCAAATGCTAGAAAGATTATGTAAACATACATATTACTGCTTTCTAGATGGTTATTCTGGTTTCTCTCAAATACCTGTGTCGGCTAAAGATTAATCAGAGACTACTTTTACATGCCCTTTTGATACTTTTGCTTATAGACGTATGCCTTTCGGTTTATGTAATGCACCTGCTACCTTTCAAAGATGCATGATGGCTATATTCTCTGACTTTTGTGAAAAGATTTGTGAGGTTTTCATGGACGACTTTTCCGTCTATGGATCTTCTTTTAATGATTGCTTGAGCAATCTTGATCGAGTTTTGTAGAGATGTGAAGAAACTAATCTTGTCTTGAATTGGGAAAAGTGCCACTTTATGGTTAATGAATGTATTGTTTTGGGGCATAAAGTTTCTGAAAGAGGTATTGAAGTTGATAAAGCCAAGGTTGATGCTATTGAAAAGATGCCATGTCCCAAGGACATTAAAGGTATAAGAAGTTTCCTTGGTCACGCCGGATTTTATAGGAGGTTCATTAAGGACTTCTCAAAAATTTCTCGGCCTCTGACTAATTTATTACAAAAAGATATACCATTTTTCTTTGATGATGATTGTGTAGAAGCATTTGAAATACTTAAGAAAGCATTAGTCTCTGCACCTGTTGTTCAGCCACCTGACTGGAATTTACCCTTTGAATTTATGTGTGATGCTAGTGATTATGCTGTAGGTGTTGTTCTAGGGCAAAGAGTTGATAAGAAATTAAATGTTATCTGTTATGCTAGTAAGACTCTACACAATGCTCAAAGAAATTATGCTACTACTGAAAAAGAACTTTTAGCAGTTGTATTTGCTTGTGATAAGTCCAGACCCTATATTGTTGATTCTAAAGTAACTATCCACACTGATCATGCTGCTATTAAATATCTTATGGAAAAGAAAGATGCTAAACCTAGACTCATTAGATGGGTTCTCTTGCTACAAGAATTTGATTTGCATATTGTTGATAGAAAAGGAGCTGAGAACCCCATTGCAGACAACTTATATAGGCTAGAGAATGTTCTTGATGACCCACTACCTATTGATGATAGCTTTCCTGATGAACAATTAAATGTCATAAGTACTTCTCGTAGCACTCCTTGGTATGCTGATTATGCTAATTACATTGTTGCTAAATTCATACCACCTAGCTTCACATACCAACAAAAGAAAAAGTTCTATGATCTGAGACATTACTTTTGGGATGACCCACATCTTTGTAAAGAAGGAGTAGATGGTGTTATTAGACGTTGTGTACCTGAGCATGAACAGGAACAAATCCTACGCAAATGTCACTCTGAAGCTTATGGAGGGCACCACGCTGGAGATAGAACTGCACATAAGGTATTGCAATCTGTTTTATAGGCCTACTCTCTTCAAGGATGCCCGTAAGTTTGTCTTATCATGTGATGAATGTCAAAGAATTGGTAATATTAGTAGACGTCAAGAAATGCCTATGAATTATTCACTTGTTATTGAACCATTTGATGTTTGGGGCTTTGATTATATGGGACCTTTTCCTGCCTCTAATGGTTATACTCATATTTTAGTTGCTGTTGATTATGTTACTAAGTGGGTAGAAGCTATTCCAACTAGTAGTGCTGATCATAACACTTCTATTAAAATGCTTAAGGAAGTTATTTTTCCGAGGTTTGCAGTCCCTAGATATTTAATGACAGATGGTGGTTCACACTTTATTCATGGTGCTTTCCATAAAATGCTTGCTAAGTATGACGTTAATCATAGAATTGCATCTCCTTATCACCCATAGTCTAGTTGTCAAATAGAATTGAGCAACAGAGAGCTCAAATTAATTTTGCAAAAGACTGTTAATAGGTCTAGAAAGAATTGGTCTAAGAAACTTGATGATGCATTATGGGCCTATAGAACTGCATATAAAAATCCTATGGGTATGTCTCCGTATAAAATGGTATATGGAAAAGCATGTCACTTACCTCTCAAACTAGAACATAAGGCATACTGGGATATTAAAGAGCTCAATCATGATTTGAAACTTGCCGGTGAGAAGAGGTTATTCGATATCAGCTCACTTGATGAATGGAGAACCCAAGCTTATGAAAATGCCAAGTTATTTAAAGAAAAAGTTAAAAGATGGCATGACAAAAGGATACAAAAGCGTGAGTTTAATGTAGGTGATTATGTATTGCTATACAACTCTCATTTAAGATTTTTTGCAGGAAAACTTCTCTCTAAATGGGAAGGACCCTATGTTATCGAGGAGGTCTATCGTTCCGGTGCCATAAAAATCAACAACTTCGAAGGCACAAATCTGAAGGTGGTAAACGGTCAAAGAATCAAACATTATATCTCAGGTAATCCTATAAATGTTGAAACCAATATTATTGAAACCGTAACCCAGGAGGAATACATAAGGGACACTTTCCAGACCGTTTCAGACTCCGAAAAGGAATAGGTATGAGGTACGCTAAGTAAACCGACTCCAAAACAATTTTTAAGGAAATATTTCTCTGTTTTGGAATATTTAGAAAAATAGAAAAATAAATGGCAGTCCGGTAAGGACACGAGGGCCCCACGAGGGTGGTGGGCGCGCCCTACCCCCCTGGGCGTGCCCCCCTACCTCGTGAGCACCTCGTGTGCCTTCCGGACTCCGTTTTCTTGCATGATACGTATTTTGGTCGGTAAAAATTCACTATATATTCTCCCGAAGGCTTTGACTCCAGTATCACGCAATTATCCTCTGTTTTTGTTTCGAGCTGTGCTGTTGCAGATTAGATCAACATGTCTTCCCAATATTCGGAAGGAGAAAGCTATGTGGATGATTACTTAGCCAATCCTAAGGTCTATGGAGATGTGGAGCACGATGGTTGGACCACGGAGGAAGAAGAGGACTATGAACCCAAGGGGAAGGAGGAGACGAGCTCAGATGAGGATGAAGCCCCATTACCTCAACCTGGGGACATGCACGTGGAGTTCAAAAAGTCGAGTCTCCCTGATAGGGTAAAGAAACCAAAGTTCGAGTTTATCCCTTTTCGTCTCTTGTAGGAAAATAAGCAAGGCCTATGCAAAAAGATATTAACCCTGGAGTGCGAGATTGATGATCTGAGGGATCAAAATGCCGTCCTCAAGCGCAAATTAAGGGAGAAGTCGACGCCATCAACTAAATCATCGACAACACCTCCACCTTCTTCTTCACCGACAAAGGAGACATAATCACATGGGTATGGGCACTCCCCTTAGCAACTGCCAAGCTTGGGGGAGGTGCTCCGGTATCGTATCACAATCACAACTCCTATCTTTACCGTTTTTCCTAGTTCGATCGTATTAGTAGTATCTTGATCTAGTAGAATAAAGTTTATGGCATGATCTAGTTTTGAGTTTTGCTTTATGATCTCTCTATGTAATCGAGTCCGTGAGCTATATATAGTAAAGATTAGTGTTGAGTCAAGGGCTTGATTATTTTGCTATGATCTTGGGTGAAAAGAAGAAAAAGAATAAAAAGAAACAAAGAGTTCATATTGATCTTATTGAGAGTAATGACTTCACATAGAAAGAGTATGATGATTAAAAGTTGTTGGGAGTTGGCAGACATAGCTTTGGTCATCGTTGCAATTAATAGGAAGTAATAAGGAAAGAGAGGTTTCACATATAGATATATTATCATTGACATATTTTATGATTGGGAGCACTCATTAAAATATGACATGCTAAAGAGTTGATGTTGGACAAGGAAGACAACATAATGAATTATGTTTTCTTATATCTGAGATAAAGTATGTTGTCATGGATCCTCTAACATGTTGAGCTTGCCTTTCCCCCTCATGCTAGCCAAATTCTCAGCACCAAGTAGAGATACTACTTGTGCTTCCAAATACCCTTAAACCAGTTTTGCCATGAGAGTCCACCATATCTACCTATGGATTGAGTAAGATCCTTCAAGTAAGATGTCATCGGCGCAAAGCAATAAAAATTTCTCTAAATATGTATGATTGATTGGTGTGGGAGAAATAAGCTTTGTACGATCTTGTGATGTGGAAGTAATAAAAGCGACAGACTGCATAATAAAGGTTCATATCACAAGGGGCAATATAAAGTGACGTTCTTTGGCATTGAGATTTTGTGCATCCAACCATGAAAGCGCATGGCAACCTCTGCTTCCCTCTGCGAAGGGCCTATCTTTTATTATTACCTTCTACCTTATGCAAGAGTCACGGTGATCTTCACCTTTCCTTTTTCATTTTATCCTTTGGCAAGCCCAGCATGTTGGAAAGAACCTGATATATATATATATATATATATATATATATATATATATATATATATATATATATCTAATTGGATGTAGGGGAGCATGAGTTATTATTGTTGACATTACCCTAGAGGTAAAAGGTTGTGGGGCGAAACTATAAGCCCCTATCTTTCTTTTTGTCCGACTGAAACTCCATAACCACAAGTATTGCGTGAGTGTTAGCAATTATGAAGGACTAGATGATAGTTGAGTATGTGGACTTTCTTTTAAGCTCTGACATAGACTCTTTTTGATGTTATGATAAATTGCAATTGCTTCAATGACTGAGCTTATAGTTTGTTGATTCTCAAGAAGGTTTCTAATTCATACTTTTGCATTGTGAATAGATCATCACTTGAACATAAGTAATCATATGACAAAATCTATATATGTTGTTGTTATGAGAATAATCATGATGCCTTCATGTTCATATTTTATTTTTATCGACACCTCTACCTCTAAACATGGGGACATATTTATTCTTATCGGCTTTCGCTTGAGGACAAGCGAGGTCTAAGCTTGGGGGAGTTGATACGTCCATTTTGCATCATGCTTTTATATCGATATTTATTGCATTATGGGCTGTTACTTCACATTATGTCACAATACTTATGGCTATTCTCCCTTATTTTACAAGGTTTACATAAGGAGGGAGAATGCCGACAGCTAGAATTCTGGGCTGGAAAAGGAGCAAATATTAGAGACCTATTACTCCAAAAGTCCCGAAACTCCACGGAATATCTTACAATAAATAATTAAAAATGAAGGCCAGGGAGCCCACACCCTGTCCACGAGGGTGGGGGCGCGCCCCCCAAGGGCGCACCCCCCTACCTCGTGGGCCCCCTGGTGGCTCTCCGACGCCCATCTTCTGCTATATGAAGTCTTTCTTCGAGAAAAAAATAAAGAGGCAACCTTTCGGGACGAGACTCCGCCGCCACGAGGCGGAACCTTGGCGGAACCAATCTAGGGCTCCGGCAGAGCTGTTCTGCCGGGGACACTTCCTTCCGAGAGGGGGAAATCATCACCATCGTCATCACCAACGCTCCTCTCATCGGGAGAGGGCAATCTCCATCAACATCTTCACCAGCACCATCTCATCTCCAAACCCTAGTTCTTCTCTTGTATCCAATTCTTGTCTCAAATTCCGGGATTGGTGCTAGTAGGTTGCTAGTAGTGTTGATTACTCCTTGTATTTGATGCTAGTTGGTTTATTTGGTGGAAGATCATATGTTCAGATATTTTATGCATATTATTACCCCTCTGATTATAAACATGAATATGCTTTGTTAGTAGATACGTTTGTTCCTGAGGACATGGGAGAAGTCTTGCTATTAGTAGTCATGTGAATTTGGTATTCGTTCGATATTTTGATGAGATGTATGTTGTCTAGCCTCTAGTGGTGTTATGTGGATGTCGACTACATAACACTTCACCATTATTTGGGCCTAGAGGAAGGCATTGGGAAGTATTAAGTAGATGATGGGTTGCTAGAGTGACAGAAGCTTAAACCCTAGTTTATGCGTTGCTTCGTAAGGGGCTGATTTGGATCCATATGTTTCATGCTATGGTTAGGTTTACCTTAATACTTTTGTTGTAGTTGGGGATGCTTGCAATAGAGGTTAATCATAAGTGGGATGTTTGTTCAAGTAAGAACAGCACCCAAGCACCGGTCCACCCACATATCAAATTATCAAAGTACCGAACGCGAATCATATGAACGTGATGAAAACTAGCTTGATGATATTCCCATGTGTCCTCGGTAGCGCTTTTCCTTATATAAGAGTTTGTCCAGGCTTGTCCTTTGCTACAAAAAGGATTGGGCCACCTTGCTGCACTTTATTTACTTTTGTCACTTGTTGCTCGTTACAAATTATCCTATCACAAAACTATCTGTTACCACTTATTTCAGTACTTGTAGAGAATACCTTGCTGAAAACCGCTTATCATTTCCTTCTACTCCTCGTTGGGTTTGACACTCTTACTTATCTAAAGGACTACGATAGATCCCCTATACTTGTGGGTCATCAACCGACGGAGATCTCCGTCCGGCGCGGCACTGTTGCCATGCCATCCCTGGCATCAGCACCAGTGGGCGGAGTCCTGCACCCACAATGGCCTGTCAGTACGGTCCAAGGACGATGGGCCCTACCAGTCAGCGAGAGTCTAGAAGACGGCAAGAGCACTACCAGTCGGACCCGATGGGAGCCGGCCCCCGGGAGTCGGCCTGCCCCTCCCACGGGTCCCACGCGCCATTAACCAGACAAGATAGGGAGTGGCTACAGTAATCGCCCGCCAGGCGGCGGGGCTGTAGCCACGACCCCATGACCGAGCCTGCGTCATTAGATGCCCGGCTACAGTAATCAGCAGCCGGCAAGACCCGCAAGCGGCGGGTACGGCCTGTCGGCTCCGTAATGGACCAGTAGGCGGGGCTTACCAGTCGGCGGGCCCCAATAGTCGGCGGAGAGGCCGGCGGCCGAAGAGACTGACGGTTGGGCCGTGTGCCCAGCCGGATTACCATTGTACCCCTAGGGGGTAGGCCTATATAAACCCCCCAGGGCACCCATGCAAAAGGGTCGAATCCATTGGTACTAGACCAGATCATATAGGAAGGAGAGAGCTAGCCTTTCCTTCTCCTACCTCTAGCATATAGCTCGAGGAGCAACCTTGTATTCACTTTGCCTTAGTGATCATGCGGAGACCCCGCAGAGCAGGACTAGGGGTGTTATCTCCTACGAGAGCCCCGAACCTGGGTAAAGTACGTCGGCATTCGTGTCTACACCTCATCCCGCTACCGGGCACCGGCAACGTTCTACTCGCTCCCACCATGATAAGCCATCCTTTGGCATATGTCGCACCCAACCCCCGACATTTGGCGCCCACCGTGGGGCGAGGTGCATCGTCGTCCGGAGACCTGTTCTGGACGGGAACCCTTTTCCTCCCTGGCGAGCACAGCCAGCTCGGCACGCCAGATGGAGTCTGCGCCGACGCGCTGCATGGCGCGGAAGTCGCCTGCGCGGCCAGTTGCCTTGCCGATCTTGTTGGTGAGGTTCGCCTTTCCGACGAGCCCGCATCCGACGCGGGCACAGGTGGCCCCGAGAGCCTCCTCATGGACCTCCTTGATCAACTCCACGTCGCCAGCGAGCCAGCTGTGGACCTGGAGTCTGTAGGCTCCACCGACCCGATGCTGGTCGACTCCAACACCGTGTCGCTTGACGCGTTCCCCACCAACATGGTGGTCTACGATGAGCCGCTCCCTCGCACGAAGAGCGGCGGAAGCACCATCACGGAGGTGCTTGTCATCGGTCATGGTAAGCACTCCTGCAGAGGGGCTCATGACCCGCTCAACGCAGCGCTGTAAGACCTGACTGCGCCCATTCCCGAAGACGCCGACGCCAGACGCTGGAGGCACACCGCCTTTAGCTTGTTGAAGGCGCCAAGAAGCTGGCCAGCATGAGACGCCTATCGGAGGCCAACCAGCGCGAGATGGACCACGCTGTGGGCGGCACGCCGGCTCCAGCTGGGCCTAGCCGCCATGGCACGGTCTATCTGCGTGGCGTGGCCATCGCCAACCTGTTTGGGGCAAATCGCCCCGTTTACGCCACGCCTGCGGAAAATATCCGAGCTGCCCAGGCGGCGGCGGACGAGCTGGACAAATTCGAGGGCGAAGAACGTCACCTGATAATGGAGCGCGTCCAGCGGCTCCTCGACGCGGCCGCCGAGCAGAACGAGGCTGACTGCCGCACTGATGCGCGGCAGCAGCAAAACAACGATCTGCCTCCCCGCCGAGAAGAAGGCGCGACATCTCGGATGCCGACTGGCGGCGTCCGCGGAAGAAGAGACAAGGAGCCGGCTGCCAGCCGCAGTCGGACTCGCGTCACCATAGACCGCGACCAAGACGGCCGCCCAAGAGCAGCGGAACCATGGGACGACTATCCGCCTCCTCCCCCTTGCAGGGAAAGGCGAGTCTCCCCGCCGCCTGTTGATCACCTGTGACGCCCTCGATTCAATCGTACACGAATCATACACGCAAATGTGTACGATCAAGATCAAGGACTCACTGGGAGATATCACAACACAACTCTAGACACAAATTAAAATAATACAAGCTTTATGTTACAAGCCAGGGGCCTCGAGGGCTCGAATACATAAGCTCGAATACACAAGAGTCAGCGGAAGCAACAATATCTGAGTACAGACATGAGTTAGACAAGTTTGCCTTAAGAAGGCTAGCACAAAAGCAACATCGATCCAAAAGGCAAGGCCTCGTGCCTGGGAGCCTCCTAACTACTCCTGGTCGTCGGCGACCTCCAATGTAGTAGTAGGCATCGGCGGTGGCATTTGTCTCCTGGGCTCCGACATCTGTTTGCATCAACCGGAAAGGAGAAGAAAGGGGGAAAAGGGGGAGCAAAGCAACTGTGAGTACTCATCCAAAGTACTCGCAAGCAAGTATCTACACTACATATGCAACATTATCAAAGGAAGGCTGTATATGTGGACTGGAGTGCAGAATGCCAGAAGAGAAGGGAAATGCCTAGCCTATCGAAGACTAGCATCTTCTGGAAACCACCATCTTGCAGCAACAGGAGGGAGTAGACTAGCATAAAGGAAAGTAGTAGTAGTGTTATCAACCTCGGCCAGAGATCCTTTCTCGACTCCCTGCGAGAAAGCAATCCCAGAGCCATACTATCCAGTTATCATCACAATCCAATTCTCATCACCATCCAGCTCTCATCACAAGTATCCAGTTCTAGTTGTATCGATCGGGATACAACTCCAAGTGTCCGTTACCGTAGGACAGGCTATCGATAGATGTTTTCTTCCCTGCAGGGGTGCACCAACTTACCCACCACGCTCGCTTAACTCCGGCCGGACACACTTTCCTGGTTCATGCCCAGCCTCGGCCAAACAATACGCCGCAACCCGACCTAGGCTTAATAGAGAGGCCAGCACACCGGACTAAACCTATGCCCCCAGGGTTCATGGGCATCTCCCCGGGAACTCCTGCATGTTGCGAGGGCGGCGGGTGAGCGGACCTAGCTACCTCCCTAAAAAGGCAGGAGCTTACCAGTCCAACCCGGCGTGCGCCGCTCAGTCGCTGACGTCTATTAAGCTTCGGCTGATGTATACGACGCAGAACGCCCATACTATGCCCACGCGATGGTTAGTGCTATCAGGCCAGAGGCCCCTCGAATCAAATATCCAAATCGTAGTGGATTAGGAACGCGCGGTAACAAGCAGAGACTCACGAAAGATGTGACCCCGTTGCCCCGTCTCGAGGACTTGCGGCAAGGGCTAGGAATGCCTGGCCACGCCTTGTAATTATCTCGCGGGCACCCTCCAGGTCAACCCGTCTCCACATCACTCGCAATTAAGCTCGCGCGGGTACCCCTCAGGGTCAACCCGTCTTTCCAAGTAACAGGGGTAAAGTCCAAGTATCCGTGTGTCCAAACATCAAGGGAAAAACCCGAGGAATCACCCCCGGTGAATTCCACTCGATGTAATCATCAAGGTGAACGTAAGAGGATCCACCCTCGAGGTTCACACTTGAGGGGTTGCACGACAGAGCCATATCGGAAGTGGTTAAGGAGGAAATCACCCTCGATGACCACAACCAAGTAGCTACACTACAGGTTAACAAAAGAAGTGCTGAAGAGGGCTCACCCTCGGCACTCGATAGTAACCCAGTAGTGTCGAGCAACTAAGGGAAAGTGATGTGCGGTGTCGGGGCCTGGTCTTCGATCTCATTGATCGGGTCTTCAATGATGAAGCAGGGGCAATAGGGACAAGGTGGGGGTCACTGATGGGTCTCTAACCAACCTATACTAAGCAGTTTAGGATAAGCAGGTAGGTAACAATAGCAGGATACAATAAACAAGCTATGCAGCAGAATAGGAGCAAACAATAACAATAGCAAAATATAATGCAAGCATGAGAGAATGGAATGGGAGATATCGGGATGATCAAAGGGGGGCTTGCCTGGTTGCTCTGGCAAGGAGGGGTCGTCGTCGACGTAGTCGATCACAGGGGCAGCATCGGTCTCGGGGTCTACCGGAGAGAAGAGGGGGAAGAAACAGTAAATATAAAGCAAACATAGCATCACAAAGCATAACATGGCAATATGCTGTGCCGGGTGTGACCTAACGTATGGCTACACGATATAGGTGAAGGGGGAATTCAACCGGGAATGTATTCCCGGTTCCGGACCTGTGTCAGACAGATGACCGGAGGGGAATGTTCCATGTTCAGATAGTTAGAGGCATCTGACAGGTAAACGGAATGCGTATTCGGATTCGTCTCGTCGTTCTGAGCAACTTTCATGTATAAAGTTTTTCGATCCGAGCTATGGTTTATTTTCTATGATTTCTCAAAGTTTTAAAAGATTTTAGATTTCTGAAATTATTATATTTAAATAATCCGAATTGACCAAGTCAAATTGACTGGTCAAAGTGAACAGTGTTGGGGGGGGGGGTACACATGTCAGAGTTTTATTAAATTTCTAAGAAGATTTATCTAATCTAAATAGGGGACCCACTTGTCATTTGTTAATAGGCTAAGTTAGCATTAAAACAATACCATACTAAACCTACTTCTAATTAAACAGCGGCCAGTACCAAGGCACAAGCCGTGCCTCACCCTGGCTAGGCTAGGCACACACGCAACGTCAATAGCCAGCGGCGGCGGTGCTAGAGGCGGTCAAGAAGCAGCAGCGCAAGCAAGTAGTGACACGAGCAGCAGCAGCCGGCAGCAGAAGCAGCAAACAACAGTAGTAGGCAGCATCACGCGAGCGCACGAGGGACAGCGGGTGCTGCGAAAGCGTGTGCGGGGCTCGGCCGGTCGCAGCCGGAGCGAGGCAGGTCGCGGATGAGCGCGCGCAGGAGCGCACGAGGGTAGCAGAAGGTACCATGTAGCTGTGCGCATCTAGGGGAGGTCGCGGAAGGCATGGGGGTTGCCAGAATCAAGCGTGGTAGTGAGGTTTGGCGGCGGCTGGAGCACAACTCTGTCGGATTTCGGGTTCCGGCAGACCCTTAAGGTTCGAACTCTGGGGTGCGCGCGGAGATTACGCCCTCTACCTCTCCGTCTCGCAAAGATCTAACTACTGAAAGAGCAGCACTAGAGACACAAAGTTTATACTAGTTCGGGCCACCATTGCGGTGTAATTCCCTACTCTTGTTTGTGGTGGGTGGATTGCCTCTTGGGCTGATGATGATGATCAATACAGGGAAGAACAGCCTCGCGAGGGTCTATTCTTGGCTAGGGGGATGAACTGCTTGGGGGAGTTCAGCCGCCCTTCTCTCTCTCTCTCTCACTTGTTTTCTGCTTGCTCAGATTCTAGATACCCAATTCTCGATGCCTCTACCCTGGGGGTGGCTAGTCCTATTTATAGGCAAAGGCCCTGGCCAATTCGAAGGGGAACATCTGGTACACTTATTCTGACTAAAGTTGGTCCTCGCCTGCCAAAGGCCCTGTGGTGACGCCGTTCTGGGCTCCATGATGACCTCCTTCCCACCGTTGGACTGGTCTTGGTCTTGTTGCACCGAAATGGGTGCCCTTGCTTGATCCTCTCGCTTGCGCTTGCCCCCTTTGCACCAAAGAGGAAAGGGAGACGCTGCGCGGGCTGGCGCCCGCCTGGCATCCTTGGTCGTCATGGCTTGCGTCATGGGCACATCGCGAGGTACCCCGCCTTGATCTCTCCGCCTCCTTGTGAGCCAGCCTGACGAGGCCGTGCCTGAGGAAGCGCCGTGTCATCCGCCCCGCGAGGCTTGGCCCCTCGCGAGGGTCTTGGGTCTTGTGTTGATGAAGATGGGCCGTGCTGGGCCCCCTTTTGAGCCACGCCGCAGGCCGCAGGCAGGCAAGTCTGGGGACCCCCATTCCCAGAACACCGATAGTAGCCCTCGGGCCCAAGGCGCGCATGTACTTGGCCGTGCCGAGAAGCGAAAGGGCAAGGGCGAAGCGCCGCGGGCCCTAACAGCCTGTGGCCTTGGGCACCGCATGGCGCTTGATTGGATGTGGGCGCCTCTGCTTCCCCACGACGCCTTGATGATCGCGCGGATTGGACAAGTCCCTGCATGCAAATCGTGTCATGATTACCTGTGATCGTGGAGGCCGACGGTTGGCCTTCGCCGGCTATAAGTACGGCACCGCGCGTGCCCTCCCAGTCCATCTCTCCTTGCTTTCTTCTTCGCCCCGACTCTTGCTCCGCCTTGCCGTGATGGCTCCGATCCGCCGGTTCTCCGCAGCGGAGAAGGGAAAGGCTCCTCGAGAGGGAGCAGACCCGCTCCCGCCAAAGAAGCGGCCTGCCCTTCGCGGCCGAGACGAGGAAGACCGTCAGGTGGTGTCGAGGCCTTGGTATGAGCGGCCTCCGCCAGGGTTCCCGCTTCCCTTGTATGCCCACATCGAGGGCCTTGAAGGGGGAGATGCCGATCCCCGTGGCCAGCACCGTCGCCGGCGCCGACGGGTTACGAAGGTATGGGTCGTTCCTCCTGGAGTCCACGCCGAGGGCTCCTTCCGCGAGCTCGTGCTCCACGCCGCCATGCCCCCTCGAACTTGGATTCGCTTCCTCCCTTCTTCGCCTCTGTCTTCCCGCAGGGAAGACTCCTGGAGCTATGGCTGCAGCACACCGACTGCAGCACTCCCGCGACCGAGGCAGAAGTCGCGACCACTGCCTCGGGCGAGGTCTTCATGACTCGCGGCTGGGGTGAGATCGCTCGGGGCTGCAGAGCAAGGGGCGCCCTCACGATCCACCTGGAGTACGATGGCGCTTCGGTGATGTTCTTCAAGGTCTTCGACACGAACGGGCGCTGGCTGGAGTGCTGCCCCGAGGGAGGCGGCCAGGACCTTGCCGTGGTGAGGGCTAGGCCCGTCGACCGCTCCCTGGACAGCTCCACAAGTGACGGAAGCGCCGGAGGATCCAGCGACCCCAGCGAGACCTTCGCGACTCCGGAGACGAGCGATGACAGCTACGAGCCCACGAGCCAGCGCCGCTCTCGAAGCAGGGCGGGCTCACTTGGCCGTCGTCGACTCTGATCTGGATGGGGTTGGCGCTGGTGCTTGACGGCCCACTGTTGATGATGGCGTCTTTTGCAGGGGCACGCGTAGTTAGCATCCCTTAGGACCTGTTTCCTGCAAGGAATCGTAGTACGCCCAATGGGGGCTTGTAAGGTGTCCGTGATCCTTTTTTGTTAATATGTAGCTCTTGCTATGGAACTGTGCGAGTCGTCAATCCCGTCGTAGCTTAGTTCTCCCTTTCGAACCTCGCGAGGGCTTGGTGCTCTGCGTCGACAGGTCCCAGTCCCAAGGGGGCGTCAACCGTTGCTGGTATGCCAGGTCGTGATGCCGTGGTCAAGCCCAGGAGGTGAGCGACCCGGGGTCCGGTAAGAGCCCCGGAGTCGCGATGCTCAGGAGGTCCCCTTTGGCGCCCAAGCAGCCGTCGCTCGGTGAGAAAGGGGAGCGATGTCGCTAGTACGGAATTGCGTGAGGGGCGGAGGTAGTGCCACGGTAGCCGGTGTTTTCGGGTGGTAACTTATCTTGTTAATCAGGGGTTACTCCTGGTGTCACGTCGGGTCCGCGCGGCAGCAGGAATGGAGCTGCTTGGCAAGGTCCTCGCGCGCCCCTTCTCCCTCGCCTTTGCTCCCCTTTCTGCTCTACGTCCTCGGGTCCCGGCCCTCGAGCTTGTCTCAGTCGTCGCTGGTATGCCAGGTCGCGATGCCGTGGACAAGGCCAGAGGGTGAGGGCTGGAGAGCCAGTAAGAGCCCAGAGTCACGATGCTCAGGCACCCCCCTTTAACGTGCAAGCGGTTCGCGCGGACGAGGGTGAAGGGAACTCCGTGAGGGCCTCGGCCAACGCAATTCCCTTAGGGGATCCTACAAGCTCATCATAGAAGGAAAAAGGGTTGCCATGACAGCTATCAGTCGGTCGTTAGTTGCTCTGGTTGGCGCAGGTGAGGTGTTCCTGGGCGCCCATGAGCCGGCGCGGGACTCACGGGGCCCTACCTCTAGGCGGGTTGCGCCTGGCACTGTGCCGTATCTTGAGGAGTGTTCCTGCAAATTGGGTTAGATGCCGGCACTCTACGTCCTTGGGTCCCGGCCCTCGAGCTTGTCTCAGCCGTCGCTGGTATGCCAGGTCGCGATGCCGTGGACAAGGCCATAGGGTGAGGGCTGGAGAGCCAGTAAGAGCCCTGAGTCGCGATGCTCAGGTACCCCCCCTTAACGTGCAAGTGGTCGACATGGAGAAGAAGGGGTGCCATGGACAGGCATCAAGTAATCAAGCATGATAGGCGAAAGCATAGCTGGAAATAAATGCAAGGGAGATACACGCCACTGGGCCTGGCCCGAGCGGCTTGGGGATGATGCAGCCCGAGGGGCGCCCCCAACAAAGCAAGCTAATGACCGAAAAATAAAAAGGGATACATGCCGCAGGGACGGACCCACGCGGCCTGGGAATGATGCAGCCCTGGGAGGGCGCTCCCAGCTGGAAATGAAGCTTGAAGGACGTCACCTGTAGATGTCGAAGATGAAGTGGTGTTGGTGCAGCAGACTCGGTGGGCTGCGGAAGCCGATCCTCACGAGCCCCCAGGCCCAGGGGCCTCAGGAGGCTCCAGAGGCGCTGGTGGCTCCTTGCGAATCGCCTCCATCTCCGCCAGGACTGCGGAACTCCTGTCTTCCTGAGTCTCCATGATGCCCCTCATGAGGCGCTGGTACATAGCAGCCACGCTCGGCAAGCCGTAAGGCATGCGAACATAGCTGTGGGGTGGGCCTCCGCAACGCCCCACTTGCGAGGGCCAGAGGCGCTCCATCGTGGTGACCCAATTGAGCCCTGGTACGTCGATGCAGCCGCGCAGCCCACCATCCTTGCCTGGATGGGGAGCCACAGCCTGTAGACGGCGGCAACCTCTCATGATTCTTGACTCCTGTAGTTCTTGAATGGCCTTGTTAACGAACTCCTGTTGGTCTGACCTTCCTTGCCTCGCTCCTTCTTGAGGGAAACGTGCTTCGAGGCACGCCTCCACGTGGTGCCCAAGAGCCTCCCTCGTGACCCTGGCCAGGTCGGTGGCCCTCTAGGTGAGAGCCCCCGAGCCCTGCCTGAGGAGGGCGCCGGGCGCGCTTTCCTATGCGATGGAAGGAGGGTCCCCCTGGGCAGATTTGGGCCCTGAGGGGCCTGCCTCCTGAGGGGCTGAGCCTGACGATGTCTTCTTCTTCTTGGGGGTGATCTCGGGAAGCCTCCTGCTTCCGCGATCTGGGTCTTCTAGTGACGCGGCCTGAAAGGCTCGCTCCAGGGAACACACTGCATCCTTCTCTTCACATGGCACCGTGATGACTCCGCCACTTCCTGGCATCTTGAGGACGTTGTAGCCATGATGATTCATGGCCATGAACTTGGCCAGTGCTGGGTACCCGAGGATAGCGTTGTACGACAGGCGGATGTGGGCGACGTCGAAGTCGATGAGCTCGGTGCGGTAGTTGCTGCGTGCCCCGAAGGTGACAGGGAGGCGTACCTGCCCGATCAGGATCGTGGAACCGTCGGTGACTCCGGAGAAAGGCTTGGTTGGCTGAAGCTGGTCATAGGACACTTGGAGATTGTTGAATGTTTCCACGGACAGGACGTTGAGCCCTGCTCCACCATCGATGAGGGTCCCGGTGACCAGTACGTTGCTGATGACTGGGGAGCAAAGCATAGGGAGGACTCCGGCTGTGGCCGCGCACTTGAGCTGATCTGCTGAGCAGAACGTGATGGCGCACGCCGACCACCTGAGAGGGCGCGTTGCTTCGAGCTTGGGAACGACCGCATTCACTTCGCGGGCAAACTGCTTGAAGATGCGTTGGGAGGCTGGGGCTTGAGCTCCGCCCAGGATGCAAGCGATTGCGCGCGGCTCCTGGAAGCCCCCAGCCCCCTCGTCTTGGTGGCGGTCCTCGTTCCTTCTTGGCTGAGGCGGCAGCGGAGGGAGGCCTGCGTTGCCCTGCAGGCGATCCTCACGAGGCTGATCCCGCCAGTCCCCCTCGCGAGGCAGGTCTCGCCAGCGGTCCTCGCGAGGTTGATCACGCCACCCTTAGCGCGGGCCGCGGTCTTCCCAGCGTCCTGCGTTTCTTCCTCCTCCTCGGCCGTAGCCCCGGTCAGCATGGTCAGGACGACGGCCGATCCTTCCTTGTCGCACGGCGCGGAGTTCTTGGCATTCATTGGTGTTGTGGCTGTGGAGGTCGTGATACACACAGTACCGGCTGCCCCTGGAGGATTCAAGCAGATCCTTGCCCTGCTTGGTGTCCGGTTCTGCCACGAGCACGGCAGCCCCCTTGCGCTTCACGTCCTTGGCCTTGGGCTTCTTCTCTTCTGGGTCTGCGGCAGGCAGCTCGAGGAGGGAGAGACACCCCTCCTCAACCCTGGCGCACTTGGTCGCCAAGTTGAACAACTCCAGGGAGGTGCACAGGTCTTCATGCATCGCCAGCTCCTCCTTCATCTTGACGTCGCGCACACCATCGGAGAAGGCCAAGATTATGGCTTACTCGGACACCTTGGGGATCTTGAGGCACGCACTGTTGAAGCGCTGGATGTACTTTTGCAGGGTCTCTCCGGGTTGTTGCTTGATGCGGCGCATGTCGCTCACGGCCGGCGGCCGGTCACGAGTACCTTGGAAGTTGGTGATGACGTGGGTGCGCATCTGGTCCCAGGAAGAGATCGTGCCTGGGGCCAGGTTCAGGAGCCAGGTGCGAGCTCCTTCCTTGAGCGCCATGGGGAACCAGTTCGCCATGACCTTCTCGTCCCCACTGGCAGCTTCGATGCCCAGCTCATAGAGCTGGAGGAACTCTGGAGGGTCGATCGTGCCGTTGTAGCGAGGAGGCAGGTCTGGCTTGAACTTGCCGGGCCACGCGACGCTGCACAGCTCGGTGGTGTAGGCACGGCAGCCTGCGGTGGCCACGAGAGGTTTCGGTTGAGGGAGAGCTTGGCCTTGTGGGTCCCCATGCGCCGCGGCTGGAAGCAGCGCGGGGTCTTGACATGCCGGAGCTGGAGCAGGGTCACGGCGAGCCGGAGCAGGAAGCGCCCGGGCAGCCTCTTGCGGTCGAGGGACTTCTTGGCAGCTCCGTTCTTGCTGGGCTGGCGCCTGACAGAGCGGGTTCCGCCCAGGGGCCACGCGCCTTGGAGCCATGGCGTCTTCTTAGAGAGGAGGCGGCTGGTACGCCCCCGGATCTTCATTGCCCGCGCGGGGCGGGGTGCGGAGCGGAGCGGACTGCGCAGGAGAGCCCCCTGCGGCGCGGACGAGCTCGGCGACGCGGTCGAGCCATTCTTCGTAGACGTCATCGACGGGACGGTAGCGCAGGAGCTCGTTTGCCGCGATGAGCGCAGCTCGGGCCTCCAAGGGTGCATGGAGCGCGCGGGACGAAGAGCCAGCTGGTGTGAGCGATGGAGTAGCGGTGCGTCCGTCTTGCCACACAAACGGGTGCTGAGACGATGCTTGCTGCTCGTTCCCCGCCGGGCCGGTGGCGGCGTTGACGGCGGGCGACGGGGAACGACGAGAACGCCCACCGACGGGATCCGTCTGGGCGACGCGGGAAGCGATGGCGGCCGGCACTCGGCGCGGTCCCGACGAGCGTCAGACATGGACGCGGCGGTCGGCGGAGAGCGGAGCGGTGGAAGACAAATTCTGGCGCACCCCTACCTGGCGCGCCAAATGTTGGATTTCGGGTTCCGGCAGACCCTTAAGGTTCGAACTCTGGGGTGCACGCGGAGATTACGCCCTCTACCTCTCCGTCTCGCAAAGATCTAACTACTGAAAGAGCAGCACAAGAGACACAGAGTTTATACTAGTTCGGGCCACCATTGCGGTGTAATACCCTACTCTAGTTTGTGGTGGGTGGATTGCCTCTTGGGCTGATGATGATGATCAATACAGGGAAGAATAGCCTCGCGATGGTCTGTTCTTGGCTAGGGGGATGAACTGCTTGGGGGAGTTCAGCCACCCTTCTCTCTCTCTCTCACTTGTTTTCTGCTTGCTAAGATTCTAGATACCCAATTCTTGATGCCTCTACCCTGGGGGTGGCTAGTCCTATTTATAGGCAAAGGCCCTGGGCCTCTTCCCAAATATTGAGCGGGAAGGGCGCCAACAATTGGCCAATTCGAAGGGAACATCTAGTACACTTATCCTGACTAAAGTTGGTCCTCACCTGCCAAAGGCCCTGTGGTGACGCCGTTCTGGGCTCCATGATGACCTCCTTCCCACCGTTGGACTGGTCTTGGTCTTGTTGCACCGAAATGGGTGCCTTTGCTTGATCCTCTCGCCTGCGCTTGCCCCCTTTGCACCAAAGAGGAAAGGGAGACGCTGCGCGTGCTGGCGCCTGCCTGGCATCCTTGGTCGTCATGGCTTGCGTCATGGGCACCTCGCGAGGTACCCCGCCTTGATCTCTCCGCCTCCTCGTGATCTAGCCTGACGAGGCCGTGCTTGAGGAAGCGCCGTGTCGTCCGCCCCGCGAGGCTTGGCCCCTCACGAGGGTCTTGGGTCTTGTGTTGATGAAGATGTGCCGTGCTGGGCCCCCTTTTGAGCCACGCCGCAGGCCGCAGGTAGGCAAGTCTGGGGACCCCCATTCCCAGAACGCCGACAAACTCCAAAGAGGTAATCACTAGGGTGCTCGTTTGGATGAATGGGTAACTGCTACACATTCCTGGTGACCCACCGAACATGGTGGCACGCTCGAACGAGAGCTTTGTTAGATTAAGTCATGGCGGCGTCTAAGCTGGCGACGAGGAGCTTCGGCCACGGCGGGAAAACTAGCTAGAGGACGACCGCGAGAGGGAGAGTCGAGGGGAAAAGGAGAGGAGCTCACGACGGGTCTAACGTGGGCGAAGGAGAGGTCGGGGAAGGCTTGACGGTGCAACAATCGAAGACGGGTGTCCGACGGATCCAAGGTTGAAGAAGAGCGCGATGGTGACGGTGTGGCGCGAGGCTGCTCGAACCCGTGCCCGTAGTTGATGAAGACGAAGATGGCGCTCATCCTGGACACGGTAGCGTAGCTCGGGGTGGTCGGTAGCCACACCAACGATGAGGCGCGGCGACAGGTGCGCTCGGGACCGTGGGGGAAGGAGAGGGAGAGAGCGTGGGAGCAGCAGGGGGCGCGAGTGGGAGTGGTGGTAGGTGGGGGAGGGCCGAGGCGTCGCGGCCTTATCTCCAAGCGGAGCCGGCGAGGTGGTCGGGCGGCAACCACCGGGCGGGCGTGCGTTGTTTGGTCGGACGAATAGTGCAGAGGGAGGGAGATGACCCGGGCGTGGGACTGGAGGGCTGGGTCGGCCTCTATGGCCTAAGGCCTAGGGCAGTGGGGGCCCTTTCCTTTTTCTGACTATTTTCCTTTTTTTTCTTTCTGTTTTCCATTTCTTTTCAATAAAAAACAGTTTTATAAATTATAAAACTTGCACCTAAATATTACTATAATTTAGGCTACTGCCACAACTAGTTTTAGTATTTGAATAAAATACTTTGCAACTTTTATTATTTACAAAGCATTTAAATTATTGTTTTAGCCACAGTTTCAGTTAGTTTAGGGCATTTAAATATCTTTTCAAAATGTTGGTTCACCACCAATATTAACAAATGATTATTTGACACATGATGAACATTTTATTTTTCATGTTTGAAGAAATATTAATTTGACTCAATTTAGAATTTGAATCGTTTTTTTAAACGACGCGAGTTTATTAACAGCAACCGATGTGACGTGGCATCATTAGCGGAGGTTCACTGGAGCTTAATTATCCGGGCGTCATAGTTCTCCTCCACTACAAGAAATCTCGTCCCGAGATTTAAGAGGTGGAGTATGGGGGAAGATATAAGGACGGATGTCTGAAAGGATCAGCACCCGGTAGTTATCTCAAGGAAGGAGATTTTAGAAGCACCAGGACGTATCGAGAGTGCTATAAGGAGATTCAGCAAGTTTCAACCAGGTAGGCATCCAGCTGATGCCTAAAATAGGTGATGAAGGGGTTCAGAGTAATGAAGAATAATGTTGCCTCTGATACCGAAATGAAACATGGTGAGGAAGTTAGCTCGTGTATTACATACGAAGCCAAGTGCTAAGAATATTTCGGAATCAAGGTTGTACAGGAGAGTCAGGTTTCGATCCTGTGGAACTGTGGGTTATGGGCCCACCATGTGGATTAAGAGTTGGAAGAGCGGTGACATCTTGTATGTTCCTGATAGTAAAGTATGACAGAGGATAGCCTGTCGGTTATGTTGACAACTACGTTGGTACCAAGGGCGAGGGATGAAGAGAACCATTTTCCTGCTCGTTGATTCGAGGCGACCAATAGGCAAAGTTCTCGTCCATCGGTGATACCGAAATGTCAGCAACATTAGTAACAGGGTCTCACTGACAAGGTTGTACATGGGGGTGTTTTATAAGCATGGATTTATTTCTGGTTATATCATATAGATCCCAAGAAGGTTAAACAAACCAATGGAAAGAAAAAAATGAAATTATCGGATTAATCAGACCAATGGAAAGGAAAATGTGTTTACACACAAGAATTGGGGGTATATCCTTCCCAAGGGGAAGCGGAGCAGGATATACATGATATGATAGCAAGTTCAAAAGCATTTAGATAAAGGGGCGAGGGAAGAATCATGATATTACCCATACAACGGTGTTTGGATAATAGATCAAGAAACATTCGACAATGCGCTTCCAATGTTCTTGTCGATGTTCGGAATACCTCAGTCATGCTTCGAGGTAGCATTAACATGGTGTTCCAAGTAGGGGTAGGAGTTGAAGATCACAAGAAATACTCAAAGAACAATTGCAGGAATAGCAAGGAGTATAAGGTATAACCAAGACATTATCACACATGTGTTGGAAAGAAGACAAGGGGGTTGTCGATGATAACTCAAATCATCGTAGGTCAAGGATCGTATTTCTCACCACGAATTCAGTTTTCATCTCAACAGAAGTCAAAATGTTGATGTTGACCACAACACATTTGTCGAGACGCTCTATGAAGATGCCATCGAGGAGCGATGCCATCAAGAAACAGGAAGGATGAAACGAAAGGCTATTGGAACCACGGATACGACACAAACTCGAAATCAAGCCTGCTGTTCAAGGAGAAATGATATGACGAGGAAGATCGATGTAGGCTTAGCTCATCATTGAAAATTGTGCTCCGGGAAGAAGGACCAGGTAGCACAGTTAGAATTTAGCATGATAATGATATAGCCGATCAGTCTAGGAATGACTTGAAGGATTATTAAACTCGTAAGCAACAAAATTACTTAAGAGTTATAGAATCGGAGTGTGGAAATCGATTCTCTTATCGGCGTTCTCGAGCGACTAACAACTCAAAACCCAGGGAAATCTAAAATCGGTGAGAAGCAATACTAGATGAAGACTCATAGGAAGCAACACAGTTCTTTGATATTCTCGAGGTATCGGAGGGTAATATTCGAAGGAAGATCAAAATAGAGGTTGCGGAGATGCATTGATCTGCAGAAGGCAAGTACTTTAACTTGTCCGAGAAATGGGATCAAAGGAGAACACTCATGGTCAGAACCACGATTGCAAAGGATCAAATCCCAGATATAAGATGATCTTATACCATGGGGATAATCATTGTTACGAGAAGCTTCTATGATAAGATCTACATCGTTTCCATGGGCATGAACACAAAGTTCAAGGTCGACTCCCACTTCTCCAATGCATAACCTTTCATTCACTTGTCGCGTTCAATGAAGTTGTAGTTTTGAAATTATCTGGCAAAATGTCAGAAGAGTATGACACTTGAAAACTCTTGGGTTCACACGGATTAGGGAAGGCATAGGTTCAACCCTTAGGGGCATCTTAGGAACATATACCGTGAATTCAAGAGTAATTGACGCAAGTTCAAAGGTAGAGTATGGCTGACCAAAGCAGAGTATACAAATTTACCAAAGGCATTATGTATTAAGGGCATTGTCGGATAATAATCCAACCAAGGATATGGCGGTCCATAAAGGATCTGATGTGAGTATCGATACTCAACCAGAAGAAGAAAGAATGCAAATGCATCAGATTATAGATATATCTGGATAACTTCAAAGCTTGAATACAAATGAATTATGATTTTCATATCAGAAGATCAGAAGCAGAAGCTCTGATCAAAAGATAATTGAGTTGAATCGATATAGATCGACAATCAATCAAGGTTTCATTTGCCAAGAACAAGCCCATGTTCGGAGTGATGTTTAAGCCGGAAGGATGAATGCTAGGATTTGATTGAGGATTTCGAGCATTCGCAACAAATTGGATGAAGGGACTCGAAACGATAGAGACACAGGATGTCAACAGACATTTCCTGAAATATGGAATTAACAATAATGCCAGCACGCAAGACTTTCCAAAGCAATAGGTTGCAAAGGATTCTCGGAAGGTCGGATAGCATTTCGGGAGATTTTGTGAAACACATGAATAACTAGGAATGAACAAATCCTGGATAAGTGTGAGGAATTATTCGGACATGTATTTATGCGGAAAAGGAGCTGCAAGGCAGCAGGCGCAAAGGATTCTCGAAAATCGCAAAGTATTACAAGGTATCTTGTAGTAACAAGAGCAATTGAAAATGAAGGTATGGATGGCAAGTGTATGTAGCTATCCATGGGAATTTATCGGTGGTAGGGAATTGCGACGGCGAAGGGCACAAGGGTCTCGGGAAAAACATCGGAGAGTATCTTCAGAGTCTTCTGGTGCTCCAAGCGATCATCTGGAATGAAGGGCTCTCCGGGAGGGAATGGTTACGAGAACCTAATGTTAGAGTTAATAAAATCATTTAACCTGAGTAGAAGATAAATCAGAGTCCCGGAGTAAAGGTCGAGGAGTAAAAGATCCTAATACCACCCAATGGCGACGTGGGCCGTAAGACACACTGCCATGTTAGTAAAAGTTTTGTAGTCACTAGACTCGACTTCGGCCAAGGAGTAGGAAGGGGGCTACCTACAGGCAGTCGGCTCTGATACCAACTTGTGACGCCCTCGATTCAATCGTACACTAATCATACACGCAAATGTGTACGATCAAGATCAAGGACTCACTGGGAGATATCACAACACAACTCTAGACACAAATTAAAATAATACAAGCTTTATGTTACAAGCCAGGGGCCTCGAGGGCTCGAATACATAAGCTCGAATACACAAGAGTCAGCGGAAGCAACAATATCTGAGTACAGACATGAGTTAGATAAGTTTGCCTTAAGAAGGCTAGCACAAAAGCAACATCGATCCAAAAGGCAAGGCCTCGTGCCTGGGAGCCTCCTAACTACTCCAGGTCGTCGGCGGCCTCCAATGTAGTAGTAGGCATCGGCGGTGGCATCTGTCTCCTGGGCTCCGACATCTGTTTGCATCAACCGGAAAGGAGAAGAAAGGGGGAAAAGGGGGAGCAAAGCAACCGTGAGTACTCATCCAAAGTACTCGCAAGCAAGGATCTACACTACATATGCAACATTATCAAAGGAAGGCTGTATATGTGGACTGGAGTGCAGAATGCCAGAAGAGAAGGGAAATGCCTAGCCTATCGAAGACTAGCATCTTCTGGAAACCACCATCTTGCAGCAACAGGAGGGAGTAGACTAGCATAAAGGAAAGTAGTAGTAGTGTTATCAACCTCGGCCAGAGATCCTTTCTCGACTCCCTGCGAGAAAGCAATCCCAGAGCCATACTATCCAGTTATCATCACAATCCAATTCTCATCACCATCCAGCTCTCATCACAAGTATCCAGTTCTAGTTGTATCGATCGGGATACAACTCCAAGTGTCCGTTACCGTAGGACAAGCTATCGATAGATGTTTTGTTCCCTGCAAGGGTGCAACAACTTACCCACCACGCTCGCTTAACTCCGGCCGGACACACTTTCCTGGGTCATGCCCGGCCTCGGCCAAACAAGGCGCCGCAACCCGACCTAGGCTTAATAGAGAGGAAAGCACGCCGGACTAAACCTATGCCCCCCAGGGTTCATGGGCCATCTCCCCAGGAACTCCTGCGCGTTGCGAGGGAGGCCGGTGAGCAGACCTAGCTACCTCCCTAAAATGGCAGGAGCTTACCAGTCCAACCCGGCGCGCGCCGCTCAGCCGCTGACGTCTATTAAGCTTCGGCTGATGTATACGACGCAGAACGCCCATACTATGCCCACGTGATGGTTAGTGCTATCAGGCCAGAGGCCCTCGGATCAAATATCCAAATCGTAGTGGATTAGGTGAAGGAAATATGCCCTAGAGGCAATAATAAAGTTATTATTTATTTCCTTATAATCATGATAAATGTTTATTATTCATGCTAGAATTGTATTAACCGGAAACATAATACATGTGTGAATACATAGACAAACAAAGTGTCACTAGTATGCCTCTACTTGACTAGCTCGTTAATCAAAGATGGTTATGTTTCCTAATCATGGACAAAGAGTTGTTATTTGATTAACGAGGTCACATCATTAGTTGAATGATCTGATTGACATGACCCATTCCATTAGCTTAGCACCTGATCGTTTAGTATGTTGCTATTGCTTTCTTCATGACTTATACATGTTCCTATGACTATGAGATTATGCAACTCCCGTTTGCCGGAGGAACACTTTGGGTGCTACCAAACGTCACAACGTAACTGGGTGATTATAAAGGAGCATTACAGGTGTCTCCAAAGGTAGATGTTGGGTTGGCGTATTTCGAGATTAGGATTTGTCACTCCGATTGTCGGAGAGGTATCTCTGGGCCCTCTCGGTAATGCACATCACATAAGCCTTGCAAGCACTGCAACTAATATGTTAGTTGTGAGATGATGTATTACGGAACGAGTAAAGAGACTTGCCAGTAACGAGATTGAACTAGGTATTGGATACCGACGATCGAATCTCGGGCAAGTAACATACCGATGACAAAGGGAACAACGTATGTTGTTATGCGGTCTGACCGATAAAGATCTTCGTAGAATATGTAGGAGCCAATATGGGCATCCAGGTCCCGCTATTGGTTATTGACCGGAGACATGTCTCGGTCATGTCTACATTGTTCTCGAACCCGTAGGGTCCGCACGCTTAAGGTTACGATGACAGTTATATTATGAGTTTATGCATTTTGATGTACCGAAGGTTGTTCGGAGTCCCGGATGTGATCACGGACATGACGAGGAGTCTCGAAATGGTCGAGACGTAAATATTGATATATTGGAAGCCTATGTTTGGACATCGGAAGTGTTCCGGGTGAAATCGGGATTTTACCGGGTTACCGGGAGGGTTACCGGAACCCCCCGGGAGCCATATGGGCCTTCATGGGCCTTAGTGGAAAGGTGAAAGGGCTGCCCACCAGGGCTGCGCGCCTCCCCCCTTCCCCTAGTCCTATTAGGACTAGGAGAGGTGGCCGGCCACCCTTCTCCTCTTTCCCCCTTTGGGGATTCCTAGTTGGAATAGGATTGGAGGGGAGTCCTACTCCCGGTAGGAGTAGGACTCCTCCTGCGCCACCTCCTCCTGGCCGGCGCCTCCTCCCCCCTTGGCTCCTTTATATACTGAGGCAGGAGGCACCCCATAAACACACAAGTTGATCCACGTGATCTATTCCTTAGCCGTGTGCGGTGCCCCCTGCCACCATATACCTCGATAATACTGTAGCGGAGTTCAGGCGAAGCCCTGCTGCTGTAGTTCATCAAGATCGTCACCACGCCGTCGTGCTGACAGAACTCTTCCCCGACACTTTGCTGGATCGGAGTCCGGGGATCGTCATCGAGCTGAACGTGTGCTCGAACTCGGAGGTGCCGTAGTTTCGGTGCTTGATCGGTTGGATCGTGAAGACGTACGACTGCTTCCTCTACGTCGTGTCATCGCTTCCGCAGTCGGTCTGCGTTGGGTACGTAGACAACACTCTCCCCTCGTTGCTATGCATCACATGATCTTGCGTGTGCGTAGGAAATTTTTTGAAATTACTACGAAACCCAACAGTGGCATCCGAGCCTAGGTTATTAATGTTGATGTTATCTGCACGAGTAGAACACAAGTGAGTTGTGGACGATACAAGTCATACTGCCTACCAGCATGTCATATTTTGGTTCGGCGGTATTGTTGGACGAGACGACCCAGACCAACCTTACGCGTACGCTTACGCGAGACCGGTTCCCTCGACGTGCTTTGCACAGAGATGGCTTGCGGGCGACTGTCTCTCCAACTTTAGTTGAACCAAGTATGGCTACGCCCGGTCCTTGCGAAGGTTAAAACGGAGTCTATTTGACAAACTATCGTTGTGGTTTTGATGCGTAGGTGAGATTGGTTCTTACTTAAGCCCGTAGCAGCCACGTAAAAACATGCAACAACAAAGTAGAGGACGTCTAACTTGTTTTTGCAGGGCATGTTGTGATGTGATATGGTCAAGGCATGATGCTGAATTTTATTGTATGAGATGATCATGTTTTGTAACCAAGTTATCGGCAACTGGCAGGAGCCATATGGTTGTCGCTTTATTGTATGCAATGCAATCGCGATGTAATGCTTTACTTTATTGCTAAACGGTAGTGATAGTCGTGAAAGCATAAGATTGGCGAGACGACAACGATGCTACGATGGAGATCAAGGTGTCGCGCCGGTGACGATGGTGATCATGACGGTGCTTCGGAGATGGAGATCACAAGCACAAGATGATGATGGCCATATCATATCACTTATATTGATTGCATGTGATGTTTATCTTTTTATGCATCTTATCTTGCTTTGATTGACGGTAGCATTATAAGATGATCTCTCACTAAATTATCAAGAAGTGTTCTCCCTGAGTATGCACCGTTGCCAAAGTTCGTCGTGCCCAGACACCACGTGATGATCGGGTGTGATAAGCTCTACGTCCATCTACAACGGGTGCAAGCCAGTTTTTGCACACGCAGAATACTCAGGTTAAACTTGACGAGCCTAGCATATGCAGATATGGCCTCGGAACACGGAGACCGAAAGGTCGAGCGTGAATCATATAGTAGATATGATCAACATAAACGATGTTCACCATTGAAAACTACTCCATCTCACGTGATGATCGGTCATGGTTTAGTTGATTTGGATCACGTAATCACTTAGAAGATTAGAGGGATGTCTATCTAAGTGGGAGTTCTTAAGTAATATGATTAATTGAACTTTAATTTATCATGAACTTAGTCCTGGTAGTATTTTGCAAATTATGTTGTAAGATCAATAAGCTTGCGTTGTTGCTTTCATATGTTTATTTTGATGTGTTCCTAGAGAAAATTGTGTTGAAAAATGTTAGTAGCAATGATGCGGATTTGATCCGTGATCTGAGGTTTATCCTCATTGCTGCACAGAAGAATTATGTCCTTGATGCACCGCTAGGTGACAGACCTATTGCAGGAGCAGATGCAGACGTTATGAACGTTTGGCTAGCTCAATATGATGACTACTTGATAGTTTAGTGCACCATGCTTAACGGCTTAGAATCGGGACTTCAAAGACGTTTTGAACGTCATGGACCATATAAGATGTTCCAGGAGTTGAAGTTAATATTTCAAGCAAATACCCGAGTTGAGAGATATGAAGTCTCCAACAAGTTCTATAGCTAAAAGATGGAGGAGAATCGCTCAACTAGTGAGCATGTGCTCAGATTGTCTGGGTACTACAATCGCTTGAATCAAGTGGGAGTTAATCTTCCAGATAAGATAGTGATTGACAGAATTCTCTAGTCACCATCACCAAGTTAGTAGAACTTCGTGATGAACTATAGTATGCAAGGGATGATGAAAATGATTCCCGAGCTCTTCGTGATGTTGAAATCGACGAAGGTAGAAATCAAGAAAGAGCATCAAGTGTTGATGATTGACAAGATCACTAGTTTCAAGAAAAGGGCAAAGGGAAAGAAAGGGGAACTTCAAGTAGATTGACAAGCAAGTTGTCACTCCCACGAAGAAGCCTAAAGCTGAACCAAAGCCTGAAACTGAGTGCTTACACTGCAAAGGAAATGGTCACTTGAAGCGGAACTACCCTAAATATTTGGTGGATAAGGATGGCAAAGTGAAAAAGGGTATATTTGATATACAGATGTTTAATGTGTGCTTTACTAGTGTTTATAGCAACCCCTCGGTATTTGGTACTGGTTCAGTTGCTAAGAGTAGTAACTCGAAACGGGAGTTGCAGAATAAATAGAAACTAGTTAAGGGTGATGATGTGTGTTGAAAGTAGTTTCAAGATTGAAATGATCATCATCACACACTCCCTATACTTTCGGGATTAGTATTGAACCTAAATAAGTGTTATTTGGTGTTTGCGTTGAGCATGAATATGATTTGATCATGTTTATTGCAATACGGTTATTCATTTAAGTAAGAGAATAAACTGTTGTTCTGTTTACATGAATAAAACCTTATATGGTTACACACCCAATGAAAATGGTTCATTGGATCTCGATCGTAGTGATACACATATTCATAATATTGAAACCAAAAGATGCAAAGTTAATAATGATAGTGCAACTTATTTGTGGCACTGCCGTTTAGGTCATATTGGTGTAAAGCGCATGAAGAAACTCCATGCTGATGGGATTTTGGAATCACTTGATTATGAATCACTTGATGCTTGCGAACCATGCCTCATGGGCAAGATGACTAAGACTCCGTTCTCCGGAACAATGGAGCGAGCAACAGATTTGTTGGAAATCATACATACTGATGTATGTCGTCCGATGAATATTAAGGCTCGCGACAAGTATCATTATTTTCTGACCTTCACAGTTGATTTGAAGCAGATATGAGTATATCTACTTGATGAAACACAAGTCTGAAACATTTAAAAGGTTCAAAGAATTTCAGAGTGAAGTAGAGAATCATCGTAACAAGAAAATAAAAGTTTCTATGATATGATCGCAGAAGTAAAATATTTGAGTTACGAGTTTGGTCTTCAATTAAAACAATGTGGAATAGTTTCACAAATTCATGCCACCTGGAACACCACATCATAATGGTGTGTCCGAACGTCATAACCGTACTTTATTGGATATAGTACAATCCATGATGTTTCTTACCGATTTACCAATACCGTTTTGGGATCATGCATTAGAGACAGCTGCATTCACGTTAAATAGGGCACCATCTAAATCCGTTGAGACGACACTATATGAACTGTGGTTTAGCAAGAAACCAAAGTTGTCGTTTCTTAAAGTTTGGGGCTGCGATGCTTATGTGAAAAAGTTTCATCCTGATAAGCTCAAACCCAAATCGGAGAAGTGCGTCTTCATAGAATACCCAAAGGAAATTGTTGGGTACACCTTCTATCACAGATCCGAAGGCAAAACATTCGTTGCTAATAATGGATCCTTTCTAGAGAAGGAGTTTCTCTCGAAAGAAGTGAGTGGGAGGAAAGTAGAACTTGATGAGGTAATTGTACCTTCTCCCTTATTGGAAAGTAGTTCATCACAGAAATCTGTTCCTGTGACTACTACACCAATTAGTGAGGAAGCTAATGATGATGATCATGTAACTTCAGATCAAGTTACTACCGAATATCGTAGCTAAACCAGAGTGAGATCCGCACCAGAGTGGTACGGTAATCCTGTTCTGGAAGTCATGTTACTAGACCATGATAAACCTACGAACTATGAGGAAGCGATGATGAGCCCAGATTCCGCGAAATGGCTTGAGGCCGTGAAATCTGAGATTGGATCCATGTATGAAAACAAAGTGTGGACTTTGGTGGAGTTGCCCGTTGATCGGCAAGCCATATTGTATAAATGGATCTTTAAGAGGAAGACGGACGTTGATAGTAGTGTTATTATCTACAAAGCTCGACTTGTCGCAGAAGAGTTTTCGACAAGTTCAAGGTGTTGACTACAATGAGATTTTCTCAACTGTAGCGATGCTTAAGTCTGTCCGAATCATGTTAGCAATTGCCACATTTTATGAAATCTGGCAAATGGATGTCAAAACTGCATTACTTAATGGTTTTCTTAAAGAAGAGTTGTATATGATGCAACCAGAAGGTTTTGTCAATCCTAAAGGTGTTAACAAAATGTGCAAGCTCCAGCGATCCATCTATGGACTGGTGCAAGCATCTCAGAGTTGGAATATACGTTTTGATATGTTGATCAAAGCATATGGTTTTGTACAGACTTATGATGAAGCCTGTATTTACAAGAAAGTGAGTGGGAGCACTACAGTATTTCTGATAAGTATATGTGAATAACATATTGTTGATCGGAAATAATGTAGAATTATTCTGCAAAGCATGAAAGGATACTTGAATAAGAGTTTTTCAAAGAAAGACCTCGGTGAAGCTACTTACACATTGAGCATCAAGATCTATATAGATAGATCAAGACGCTTGATAAGATTTTTCAATGAATACATACCTTGATAAATTTTTGAAATAGTTCAAAATGGAACAGTCAAAGAAGGAGTTCTTGCCTGTGTTGCAAGGTGTGAAATTGAGTAAGACTCAAGACCCGACCATGGCAGAAAATAGAAAGAGAATGAAAACTCATTCCCTATGCCTCAGTCATAGGTTCTATAAAGTATGCTATGCTGTAAACCAGACCTATTGTATACCTTGCTCTGAATTTGGCAAGGGAGTACAATAGTGATCTAGGAGTAGATCACTGGACATTGGTCAAGAATATCCTTAGTAAGGACTAAGGAGATGTTTCTCGATTATGAAGGTGATAAAAGAGTTTGTTGTAAAAGTTACATCAGTGCAAACTTTTACACTGATCCAGATGACTCTAAGTCTCAACCTGGATACATATTGAAAGTGGGAGCAATTAGCTAGAGTAGCTCCATGCAGAGCATTGTGGACATAAAATATTTGCAAAGTACATACGACTCTGAATGTGACAGACCCATTGACTAAGCTTCTCTCACGAGCAAAACATGATCACACCTTAGTACTCTTTGGGTGTTAATCACATAAGCGATGTGAACTAGATTATTAACTCTAGTAAAACCCTTTGGGTGTTGGTCACATGACGATGTGAACTATGGGTGTTAATCATATACAGATATGAATATTGGTGTTAAATCACATGGTGATGTGAACTAGATTATTGACTCTAGTGCAAGTGGGAGACTGAAGGAAATATGCCCTAGAGGCAATAATAAAGTTATTATTTATTTCCTTATAATCATGATAAATGTTTATTATTCATGCTAGAATTGTATTAATCGGAAACATAATACATGTGTGAATACATAGACAAACAAAGTGTCACTAGTATGCCTCTACTTGACTAGCTCGTTAATCAAAGATGGTTATGTTTCCTAATCATGGACAAAGAGTTGTTATTTGATTAACGAGATCACATCATTAGTTGAATGATCTGATTGACATGACCCATTCCATTAGCTTAGCACCTGATCGTTTAGTATGTTGCTATTGCTTTCTTCATGACTTATACATGTTCCTATGACTATGAGATTATGCAACTCCCGTTTGCCGGAGGAACACTTTGGGTGCTACCAAACGTCACAACGTAACTGGGTGATTATAAAGGAGCATTACAGGTGTCTCCAAAGGTAGATGTTGGGTTGGCGTATTTCGAGATTAGGATTTGTCACTCCGATTGTCGGAGAGGTATCTCTGGGCCCTCTCGGTAATGCACATCACATAAGCCTTGCAAGCACTGCAACTAACATGTTAGTTGTGAGATGATGTATTACGTAACGAGTAAAGAGACTTGCCAGTAACGAGATTGAACTAGGTATTGGATACCGACGATCGAATCTCGGGCAAGTAACATACCGATGACAAAGGGAACAACATATGTTGTTATGCGGTCTGACCGATAAAGATCTTCGTAGAATATGTAGGAGCCAATATGGGCATCCAGGTCCCGCTATTGGTTATTGACCAGAAACATGTCTCGGTCATGTCTACATTGTTCTCGAACCCGTAGGGTCCGCACGCTTAAGGTTACGATGATAGTTATATTATGAGTTTATGCATTTTGATGTACCGAAGGTTGTTCGGAGTCCCGGATGTGATCACGGACATGACGAGGAGTCTCGAAATGGTCGAGACGTAAATATTGATATATTGGAAGCCTATGTTTGGACATCGGAAGTGTTTCGGGTGAAATCGGGATTTTACCGGGTTACCGGGAGGGTTACCGGAACCCCCCGGGAGCCATATGGGCCTTCATGGGCCTTAGTGGAAAGGTGAAAGGGCTGCCCACCAGGGCTGCGCGCCTCCCCCCTTCCCCTAGTCCTATTAGGACTAGGAGAGGTGGCCGGCCACCCTTCTCCTCTTTCCCCCTTTGGGGATTCCTAGTTGGAATAGGATTGGAGGGGAGTCCTACTCCCGGTAGGAGTAGGACTCCTCCTGCGCCACCTCCTCCTGGCCGGCGCCTCCTCCCCCCTTGGCTCCTTTATATACTGAGGCAGGAGCACCCAATAACACACAAGTTGATCCACGTGATCTATTCCTTAGCCGTGTGCGGTGCCCCCTGCCACCATATACCTCGATAATACTGTAGCGGAGTTCAGGCGAAGCCCTGCTGCTGTAGTTCATCAAGATCGTCACCACGCCGTCGTGCTGACAGAACTCTTCCCCGACACTTTGCTGGATCGGAGTCCGGGGATCGTCATCGAGCTGAACGTGTGCTCGAACTCGGAGGTGCCGTAGTTTCGGTGCTTGATCGGTTGGATCGTGAAGACGTACGACTGCTTCCTCTACGTCGTGTCATCGCTTCCGCAGTCGGTCTGCGTTGGGTACGTAGACAACACTCTCCCCTCGTTGCTATGCATCACATGATCTTGCGTGTGCGTAGGAAATTTTTTGAAATTACTACGAAACCCAACATTAGGAATGCGCGGTAACAAGCAGAGACTCACGAAAGATGTGACTGTCGGCGTTCTGGGAACGGGGGTCCCCAGACTTGCCTGCCTGCGGCCTGTGGCGTGGCTCAAATAGGGGCCCAGCACGGCCCATCTTCATCAACACAAGACTCAAGACCCTCACGAGGGACCAAGCCTCGCGGGGCGAACGACACAGCGCTTCCTCAGGCGCAGCCTCCTCAGGCTGGCTCACGAGGAGGCGGAGAGATCAAGGCGGGGTACCTCGCGAGGTGCCCATGACGTAAGCCATGAGGATCGAGGGTGCGAGGCGGGCGCCAGCCCGCGCAACGTCTCCCTTTCCTCTTTGGTGCAAAGGGGGCAAGCGCAGGCGAGAGGATCAAGCAAAGGCACCCATTTCGGTGCAACGAGACCAAGACCAGTCAAACGGTGGGAAGGAGATCACCATGGAGACCAGAGCGGCGTCACCATAGGGCCTTTGGCAGGCGAAGACCAACTTTAGTCAGGATAAGTGTACCAGATGTTCCCCTTCGAATTGGCCAATTGTTGGCGCCCTTCCCGCTCAATATTTGGGAAGAGACCCAGGGCCTTTGCCTATAAATAGGACTAGCCGCCCCCAGGGTAGAGGCATCTAGCAATCAGGCACACCGGAAGGACCATCGAGCATTCAGAGCAAGCACAGAGCAAGTAGAGAGAGAGAGAAGGGAGATTGAACTCCCCCTAGCAGTTCATCCCCCTAGCCAAGAACAGACCCTCGCGAGGCTGTTCTCCCTTGTACTGTTCATCATCATCAGCCCAAGAGGCAATCCACCCACCACAAACTAGAGTAGGGTATTACACCACAATGGTGGCCCGAACTAGTATAAACCCTGTGTCTCTTGTGCTGTTCTTTCTGTAGTTTAGATCCTTGCGAGACGGAGAGGTAGAGGGCATAATCTCCGTGCGCACCCCAGAGTTCGAACCTTAAGGGTCTTCCAGAACCTGTGATCCGACATTTGGCGCGCCAGGTAGGGGTGCGCCGGAATCTGCCTTCCTACCGCTCCGCCTCTCGTCGCATCGTCGTCACCATGTCCGGTGACCAGGCGGGCAACCAAGATCCATGGGCGGCGTGGCCCGCCTGCGCGAAGCCACCCGCCTCGGGCGACCCCGTGCCCCAGGCAGCTCGTGGTCCGCAGGGCGCTGCGGGCCGCGGGCGGCGCGGACAGGCTTCCGCAACCCTCACGCCGTGGCAAGCGCGGTCGGCGGTGAGGGCCTCCAACCACGCCGCAACCACAACACCGTACACCCGCCGGGAGCAGGCGAATTCGAGGGCCGCGCTCACGGTGGCCCGGGAGCTGCTGCAGTGTAGGCTGCTGGAAGGCGGCCGCGACGTGCTGCTGGAGTGGGTCGCCGAACTCCTAGGCTTTGCCGCTTCGGGGGCTCACCCCTTCTGCATCCAGCTTCCGCCTCAAGCCTAGGGCGGCGCACGAGGAGGCCCCGCACGCTCCCGCGGGTCTTAGGGCTACCCCAACACCGGCGAATCCGCCGGCGCTGGACTGGCGGTGGCGCTACCCCCGCCCCCGGCGCGTGAAGGAGAGGGGCTCGGCGCGGCCCACGGCGCCAGCGGGCAGCCGCGCTACCACCCCGTGGTGGGCACGTCAAGCAACGCCACATGGCGCATGGAGTACTACAGCACAGCCTTCGGGGTGGCGGCGCCAGAAGAATATGTGCCCCACATGATGGACCACGGGCATGCTCACGAGGGCGAGCAAGGCTCACTCCTCAGCCCCAGCTGGGGAGACGAGACGCCAGAAGCCGAGCTCTTCCAGGAGCACCGGGACGGCTCCATCGGCCACACTGGAGGCGATGACTATCGGGTACCGCTAATTCCTCAAGAGCAGGCGTACGCTAATCATGGATCGCAGGAGGTGCAGGTCGCCGTAGCGAGCAGCTGCCCCGCTCCCGCGGCCTACTACCCCTCGGGAGGAGGACACAGGGGGCTGCAGGAGAGGGGCAGGGATCCTACATCACCACCGCGGCGTTCGGAGCAAGGCGTTATTAGGAGGTAGGCCCTCTGCTGGGGAGGCGCCTAAGGGCCTGTCCCTGGAGGAGGACCCGTGGTTGTCGGGGGAACCGCTGGCGACCGCTCTACCCCACCGGCGGCGTCCTGGTTTCCGGTCATCGTTGGTGGCACTAGAGTGTGGCGCAAGGCGGGGCCCTCGTCTGGCGATATGAAGCAAGGCCGGTTCCTGTGAAGAAGGCCCAGTGCCTGTGAAGCTCGCTGCCCCGTGACACTCTCACGTAATAATGAGTGGGGCTATACACGCCCCGGAGTCTCAGGGGTGTCGGCCTCAGGCCCTGGGGCTCCCTCCCACGCCCAGTGGACAGCACTTAGCTCCGCGCTGGTGAGAAGACGTCCAAGACTAGATTAGGTGCCGGACGCGGCCTTTTTGTCTGTTTTCATTGCCTTTTCCCTTTGGTTGTAACTTTTCCCCCGCTGGATTTAAGTTGAATTCGAATTTGAGCTTTGCGTGTGTTCGGGGAAGGGGTGCTTGTTCTCGTTCGAACCATTTCTCGCGTTCTGGTCACCACCTCACCACAGCTGCCTCCCCTCGCGAGCCCCTCGCGAGACGGGTCGGGCCCAGCTTGAGCACAGCCCAGACTGCCACTGTTGCTCCCTCACGAGATGACCTTTTGGTACCTGCGGAGGTTGTCTTTTCATAAAAAGGCCCAGAGCCTATGAAGAAGGCGAATGCCTGTGAAGTCCTCGTGTCCAGGAGAAGGCCCAGAGCCTGTGAAGAAGGCGAACGCCTGTGAAGCCGTTGCGCTCAGGAGAAGGCCCAGAGCCTATGAAGAAGGCGAACGCATGTGAAGCCGTTGCGCTCAGGAGAAGGCCCAGAGCCTGTGAAGAAGGCGAACGCCTGTGAAGCCATTGCGCTCAGGAGAAGGCCCAGAGCCTGTGAAGAAGGCGAACGCCTGTGAAGCCGTTGCGCTCAGGAGAAGGCCCAGAGCCTGTGAAGAAGGCGAATGCCTGTGAAGCCGTTGCGCTCAGGAGAAGGCCCAGAGCCTATGAAGAAGGCGAACGCATGTGAAGCCGTTGCGCTCAGGAGAAGGCCCAGAGCCTGTGAAGAAGGCGAACGCCTGTGAAGCCATTGCGCTCAGGAGAAGGCCCAGAGCCTGTGAAGAAGGCGAACGCCTGTGAAGCCGTTGCGCTCAGGAGAAGGCCCAGAGCCTGTGAAGAAGGCGAACGCCTGTGAAGCCGTTGCGCTCAGGAGAAGGCCCAGAGCCTCTGAAGAAGGCGAACGCCTGTGAAGCCGTTGCGCTCAGGAGAAGGCCCAGAGCCTGTGAAGCCGTTGCGCTCAGGAGAAGGCCCAGAGCCTGTGAAGAAGGCGAACGCCTGTGAAGCCGTTGCGCTCAGGAGAAGGCCCGGAGCCTGTGAAGAAGGCCAACGCCTGTGAAGTTTCCCATCAGCAACGATCTCACATCCTAAGAACTCAACTAGAGAGCACCCCAGGCGTCGTGTCCTCCTGCGGGCCGCCTCGGAACCAGTGTGAAACAAAGGTAAACCAGCCTACCGTCAGACACGCACGCAATATGACCGCTACTGATATGATGGACACAAGTTTTTACATGAGGGGCTTCCCCTCCCAAAATGCTCTCACAACCATCAGGCCAAACACCTGAGTTCTATCCATGCAGGGTAAAAAGACAGGAGCAATACATGGTCAGTCGGACAAATCCCCCAACGCATCCTCAGGGGAACCTCCTGAGCTGTCGCTGGCATCGCTGAACTCGCCTTCGCTGCCCGCGTCGCCACCAGCAGCATCAGGGCCATCCACCACACCGCCCTCATCGGCAGCCACGATCACATCGTCGTCATCTGAAGTGAAGGCCCGGATAAGAGCATCCACGTTGTTTTCCACCCCATCCGCCAGGTCGCCTCGGACGGCCTGGGGGACTGGGGCGATGGCGGCATCGAAGTCGAAGTGGGGATCCATGTGCTAAAGATGGCTGAAGACACGAGAAAAGGCGCGCCCAAGCAGGGCGCGGCTCCTCTCCTCCACCAACCTGTCGGCCCTGACCGACCGTGCCTCCAGCTGCGTCACCACAGCGGTGAAGAACTGCAGGTTGCCGGCATAGTTGATCGTGTGCGGCTCGCCGACAGTTGCCTCGCAGATGTTGCCCAAGGCTGTGTTAGCCCTCTCCCTGAGCGTAGTGAGCATGGGGCCATGCACGTGCTCCAGGACTTGCCGCTGGCGTATCTCATCGGCATTCTGACGCTCAACGGCCTCAGCCTCTTCCACCCTCTGGCGAAGACGGAGCACCTCGGCCTGGAGGGCGGATGACTCTTTTTGCGCTGCCTCAAGGGCGGCTCGGGAAGCATCGGCCTGCCGCGTCGCCTCATCCCGTTGGGCCCTCAAGGCTGTGGTCCTCCCCTCGGCCTCAACCCGGATCGCCTCCAGCTTCCTCTCGAACTCACGCTCAAGGCCCCGGCGCGCCGTCGCCACTCGACGACCAACCTCCTCCATGACACGCGCTTCCCGCGCAGCGACATCATCTTCCGCCTGCGTCACCAGGCGCTCCCTCGTCTCCAGCCGCTCGTACTCGCGGGAGCGTTCGGCGGCTTCTAGCACAAGCGGTTCCTCATGCTACCGAAGCTCAACCGGGTCGCCAGAAGCCACCTTCATCGACACAAGGGCCGCCTCGCGCAGCTCCACTTGCTCCTCCAACGAGTGGCACCAGGACAGGAGCTCCCGAGCCCGTTCTTCTGCTGCTTCTCGCCGTCGGTCAGCTCCCCGGGCCTCCTCAGCGGCCTGAGATCGAGCCGCCCAGGAGGCCTCCAGCAACACCTTCGTCTCTTCATCATCGAGGTTGCGCTGATGACATGCGAGGGCAACGGCGGCCTCTAGCTCTCGCCTCTCCGCGACCAGGCGCAGGCCCTCGGCCTCCAGGTGCGCGTCCTCATCAGCGAGCTCCTGCCCAAGCAGGTCCACCGCGCCGCTCGCCCTTCGGAGGAATTCATGGCGACGAGCACGACGCTCCCGAGCGTGCTCGAGCACGTCTTCCACACCATCGTTTGCCCCAAGCAAGCGCCAGGGACCATGAACCATCGCTCCCCCTCCGGGCAGGGGGCTGGGGGCTGGCGTTCTCACGACGGCCGGGCGCGCCGTACCAGAAGCCCGGCCTGAGGCCAGCCCGCCTCCAGAAGAAGGGCGCAGGGGGCGCCTCAGCCAGTCGCAGCCCGCGACCAGACGAGAAGCCCATGGCAGGATGGCTATGCCAAGAGAAGGCCCGCGAAAGGAGATCGCGAGAAGAGAGGGGCCGCAGCGCGCTACAGGACGATCCGCAAGCGGGGAAGACGAAGCCAAGGGAGGCGGCACCTCAGCGACTTCCGCGAGCTCAGCCGGAAGAGGCCTGCAGAGCAAGGATCAGTAGACGCAACAAATGGATCAGGAGATAAAAAAGGAGAGGACTTACTCATCAGTAGCAAAGTATTTCTGGCGCTTCAGCAAGCGGCAAGGGAAGTCATCACCCAGGGCCTCTCTTTTCCTCCGGAGGGCCTCAAAGTCCACGCGGAAGCGGCCCAAGAGAGGTGCACATGAATCAATCTGCGATGGGGACGGAGCACCAAGGCGACCTGCGTCAGGGGTGCCTGCCCGACACGCACTATCAGCTACCTCGCCAGAAGGCATGGCCAGGGCCTCATGAGCCACGGCCCCAAGCGCTGGAAGCGGCTGCGCCACACCAACAGCCTCGGCAGCACGGGCCTCAGGACCTGCCCCCTCGAGAGCACCGCCAGGTGCAGTCACCTCATCAGGGGCTTTCTCGGCCCCCGCTGTCTCCTGCCTCCCTGCTCCACCACTCGAGGAGGATTCGCCTAAGCCGACTGGAAGGGCGGTCACCATCACAAGGTTCTCGCGAGGCCCTTGGAAGCCGGCAGGGCGTAGCCCCCACTCATCGAAGGAGGGCATCTGCCTCACGAAATCATCCCTGTTCTGGCAGAGGTACAACAGAGCCCCTCCCCTCTGGATACTACCCGGGTTGGGGTCGCCGGTCAGGACCAAGAGCACTGTCCTTAGCGCCCCAGGCGTCAGGTCTTCCTCCTGAAGCCTCATGTGATCACCATGCCCGCTGAAGGCCCACATCCGGCGAGAATGGCGCTGGAGAGGGGCAATGCGGCGCAATAGGAACTCCTTCACCACCTTGGGCGCCGTCACGCCGAGCGTTTTCAAGAACGTGAAGCGGCGCCAGACGAAGGCGAGCTGGGGGCTCTCGAGCGTCTCCTGGCCCCAGCCAGAATTGGGTATAGCAGGCGAAGTCGGCTTCACCAGCAGAGGGCTGGGCACCCCGACATCAACGTACAACCATCGCTCACGGAACCCAGCTGAAGGTGGGGGGAGGTCGAAGTCAATGCCAGAGGCCGCAGTCTCAGGCGCAGCGATGAAGCTCACGCATGCCGAGCATTGAGCGGGGTCGGCAAGACGCAGAGAGAAGAAGTGGCGCAGCAAGGCAACGGAAGGAGGGATGCCCATCAGCGCCTCGCAAACAAAAGCAAAGGCCGAAAGGAGGGCAATGGATTCAGCACCCAGATGCATCATGTGGATCTGGTAATGGGTGAGGACGGCGTTGAAGAAATCGGAGAAGGGGGGAACCAGACCCGCCCACAAGGCGGCGGCAAAGTAATGAACCTCGGTGATTATCATGTCAGTGGGGAAGTGAGACGTAGGCCAGGCCGTCGTCCTCCCACACTCGTTGAAGACAGTGGCCAGAGCCGGGCTGAGCTTACCCAGGCACTCCAGACTGAGTATGATTGACCGGCCGACGGCGGGGGCCACCGACGGCGGCGGATGAGATGGAAGCACAGGCTTCTTCCCTTTCTCTTTCTTCGTCGGAGCCATGGCTGCGGACGGGAGAGAGGAGATCTGAGATGGGACTAGAGGCAAGAGTCAGAGTTCGAAGGGAGGAAGAACAGGGGACGATCGAGCAACAGGAAGAGGGGCGGCTGTGTACAACTGTGGGGCAACCTAGCGCGGCGCAAAATAAAGGAGTGTGGGCAAACAGTACTGCCCACGTCCAATCAACCGCCACGCGGCGCCCAAGGCCGCAGGCTGTTAGGGCCCGCGGCGCTTCGCCCTTGCCCTTTCGCCTCACGGCACGGCCAAGTCCATGCGCGCCTTGGGCCCAGGGGCTACTGTCGGCGTTCTGGGAACGGGGTCCCCAAACTTGCCTGCCTGCGGCCTGCGGCGTGGCTCAAATAGGGGCCCAGCACGGCCCATCTTCATCAACACAAGACTCAAGACCCTCGCGAGGGACCAAGCCTCGCGGGGCGGACGACACGGCGCTTCCTCAGGCGCAGCCTCCTCATGCTGGCTCACGAGGAGGCGGAGAGATCAAGGCGGGGTACCTCGCGAGGTGCCCATGACGCAAGCCATGACGATCGAGGGTGCCAGGCGGGCGCCAGCCCGCGCAGCGTCTCCCTTTCCTCTTTGGTGCAAAGGGGACAAGCGCAGGCGAGAGGATCAAGCAAAGGCACCCATTTCGGTGCAACAAGACCAAGACCAGTCCAACAGTGGGAAGGAGGTCACCATGAAGCCCAGAGCGGCGTCACCACAGGGCCTTTGGCAGGCGAAGACCAACTTTAGTCAGGATAAGTGTACCAGATGTTCCCCTTCGAATTGGCCAATTGTTGGCACCCTTCCCGCTCAATATTTGGGAAGAGGCCCAGGGCCTTTGCCTATAAATAGGACTAGCCGCCCCTAGGGTAGAGGCATCTAGCAATCAGGCACACCGGAAGGACCATCGAGCATTCAGAGCAAGCACAGAGCAAGTAGAGAGAGAGAGAGAAGGGCGATTGAACTCCCCCTAGCAGTTCATCCCCCTAGCCAAGAACAGACCCTCGCGAGGCTGTTCTTCCTTGTACTGTTCATCATCATCAGCCCAAGAGCCAATCCACCCACCACAAACTAGAGTAGGGTATTACACCACAATGGTGGCCCGAACTAGTATAAACTCTGTGTCTCTTGTGCTGTTATTTCTGTAGTTTAGATCCTTGCGAGACGGAGAGGTAGAGGGCATAATCTCCGCGCGCACCCCAGAGTTCGAACCTTAAGGGTCTGCCGGAACCTGTGATCCGACAGTGACCCCGTTGCCCCATCTCGAGGACTTGCGGCAAGGGCTAGGAATGCCCGGCCACGCCCCGTAATTATCTCGCGGGCACCCTCCAGGTCAACCCGTCTCCACATCACTCGCAATTAAGCTCGCGCGGGTACCCCTCAGGGTCGACCCTTCTTTCCAAGTAACAAGGGTAAAGTCCAAGTATCCGTGTGTCCAAACATCAAGGGAAAAACCCGAGGAATCACCCCCGGTGAATTCCACTCGATGTAATCATCAAGGTGAACGTAAGAGGATCCACCCTCGAGGTTCACACTCGAGGGGTTGCACGACAGAGCCGTATCGGAAGTGGTTAAGGAGGAAATCACCCTCGATGACCACGACCGAGTAGCTACACTACAGGTTAACAAAAGAAGTGCTGAAGAGGGCTCACCCTCGGCACTCGATAGTAACCCAGTAGTGTCGAGCAACTAAGGGAAAGTGATGTGCGGTGTCGGGGCCTGGTCTTCGATCCCGTTGATCGGGTCTTCAATGATGAAGCAGGGGCAACAGGGACAAGGTGGGGGTCATTGATGGGTCTCTAACCAACCTATACTAAGAAGTTTAGGATAAGGAGGTAGGTAACAATAGCAGGTTACAATAAACAGGCTATGCAGCAGAATAGGAGCAAACAATAACAGTAGCAAAATCTAATGCAAGCATGAGAGAATGGAATGGGCGATATCGGGATGATCAAAGAGGGGCTTGCCTGGTTGCTCTTGCAAGGAGGGGTCGTCGTCGACGTAGTCGATCACAGGGGCAGCATCGGTCTCGGGGTCTACCGGGGAGAAGAGGGGGAAGAAATAGTAAATATAAAGCAAACATAGCATCACAAAGCATACCATGGCAATATGCTGTGTCGGATGTGACCTAACGTATGGCTACACGATATAGATGAAGGGGGAATTCAACCGGAAATGTATTCCCGGTTCCGGACCTGTGTCAGACAGATGACCGGAGGGGATGTTCCATGTTCAGATAGTTAGAGGCATCTGACAGGTAAACAGACTACGTATTCAGATTGTCTCGTCGTTCTAAGCAACTTTCATGTATAAAGTTTTTTGATCCGAGCTATGGTTTATTTTCTATGATTTCTCAAAGTTTTAAAAGATTTTAGATTTCTGAAATTATTATATTTAAATAATCCGAATTGACCAAGTCAAATTGACTGGTCAAAGTGAACAGTGTTGGAGGGGTCCACATGTGAGAGTTTTATTAAATTTCTAAGAAGATTTATCTAATCTAAATAGGGGACCCACTTGTCATTTGTTAATAGGCTAAGTTAGCATTAAAACAATACCATACTAAACCTACTTCTAATTAAACAGCGGCCAGTACCAAGGCACAAGCCGTGCCTCACCCTGGCTAGGCTGGGCACGCGCGCAACGTCAATAGCCAGCGGCGGCGGCGCTAGAGGCGGTCAAGAAGCAGCAGCGCAAGCAAGTAGTGGCACGAGCAGCAGCAAGCAAGCAGCGGCTAGAGCAGCAGCAGCCGGCAGCAGAAGCAGCAAACAGCAGTAGTAGGCAGCATCACGCGAGCGCACGAGGGACAGCGGGTGCCGCGAAAGCGTGTGCGGGGCTCGGCCGGTCGCAGCCGGAGCGAGGCAGGTCGCGGATGAGCGCGCGCAGGAGCGCACGAGGGTAGCAGAAGGTACCCCGTAGCCGTGCGCATCTAGGGGAGGTCGCGGAAGGCGTGGGGGTTGCCGGAATCAAGCGCGGCAGTGAGGTTTGGCGGCGGCTGGAGCAAAACTCCAATGAGTTAATCACTAGGGTGCTCGTTTGGATGAATGGGTAACTGCTACACATTCCTGGTGACCCACCGAACACGGTGGCGCGCTCGAACGAGAGCTTTGTTAGATTAAGCCATGGCGGCGTCTAAGCTGGCGACGAGGAGCTTCGGCCACGGCGGGAAAACTAGCTAGAGGACGACCGCGAGAAGGAGAGTCGAGGGGAAGAGGAGAGGAGCTCACGACGGGTCTAACGTAGGCGAAGGAGAGGTCGGGGAAGGCTTGACGGCGCAGCAATCGAAGACGGGCGTCCGACGGATCCAAGGTTGAAGAAGAGCGCGATGGCGACGGTGTGGCGCGAGGCTGCTCGAACCGTGCCCGTAGTTGACGAAGACGAAGATGGCGCTCATCCTGGACACCGTAGCGTAGCTCGGGGTGGTCGGTAGCCACGCCAACGATGAGGCGCGGCGACAGGTGCGCTCGGGATCGTGGGGGAAGGAGAGGGAGAGAGCGTGGGAGCAGCAGGGGGCGCGAGTGGGAGTGGTGGTAGGTGGGGGGAGGGCCGAGGCGTCGCGGCCTTATCTCCAGGCGGAGCCGGCGAGGTGGTCGGGCGGCAACCACCGGGCAGGCGTGCGTTGTTCGGTCAGACGAACAGTGCAGAGGGAGAGAAACGACCCGGGCGTGGGACTGGAGGGCTGGGTCGGCCTCTATGGCCTAAGGCCTAGGGCAGTGGGGGTCCTTTCCTTTTTCTGACTATTTTCCTTTTTTTCTTTTTGTTTTCCATTTCTTTTCAATACAAAACAGTTTTATAAATTATAAAACTTGCACCTAAATATTACTATAATTTAGGCTACTGCCACAACTAGTTTTAGTATTTGAATAAAATACTTTGCAACATTTATTATTTACAAAGCATTTAAATTATTGTTTTAGCCACAGTTTCAGTTAGTTTAGTGCATTTAAATATCTTTTCAAAATGTTGGTTCACCACCAATATTAACAAATGATTATTTGACACATGATGAACATTTTATTTTTCATGTTTGAAGAAATATTAATTTGACTCAATTTAGAATTTGAACCGTTTTTTTAAACGACGCGAGTTTATTAACAGCAACCGAGGTGACGTGGCATCATTAGCGGAGGTTCACTGTAGCTTAATTATCCGGGCGTCACATCACCCGACACTCGGCGACCGCCTTAGCCACCGAGAAGGAATCGGAGAGAATGACGCTCGCCACCGGATCGACCGTCTCCACCGATCCCTGGCACTAGAAGAAGAAGATGAGGTGGGTCCGCCGTGTTTCGGCCCCCGCATTCGAGACGAGCCCTTTCCCAAAGGGTTCACGCTCCCGAGAGATACGCCCAAATACACCGGCTCCGTGAAGCCGGAGGACTGGCTGGTTGACTACTCCACAGCCGTCAGCATAGCAAACGGCAACAAACGTGTTGCCGTGAAATACGTTCCGCTCATGCTCCAGGGTACAGCCCGGACATGGCTGAACAACTTGAAGCCCCGCAACATCAACTGTTGGGTCGACTTCACCAACGCCTTCGTCCGCAACGTCACCAGCACATAAAAGCGGCCGCCCAAGCCTCGCCAGCTTTCCTTGTGCGTGCAAGGCCCCAACGAGTCAACTCGTGACTACCTCACGCGCTGGGCCGAACTCCACAACTCCTGCGAGGGCGTGCACGAGGTGCAGGCCATCGAGTACTTCACCGCAGGGTGCCGAGAAGGCACCCTCCTCAACCACAAGCTTCTCTGCGATGAGCTGGAGACCCTCGATGAGCTGCTGATCATAGCAGACAGATATGCCACGGCCGACTCCTCCATGAAGGCAGAGATCCAAGTTAGTGCGACTAGCAAGGTGGCTCCGCAGGCTCCTCGAACCCCGGCTGGAGACGCCAGTCGGCGTCAACAACAGAACGACCACAAGCGCAAGGCCCCACAGCCGGCTTCCTACAAGACGACTAGTGGCAACAATCGAAAACCAGCAGCCAGAAGGGCAGCCTCCGACCAAACGTCAGAAGGGCGGCAAGCCCAACTGGTTGTCGGGTTTCTCATATGAGCAGACTTTTGATGCTCCCTGCAAATTTCATAGTGGTGCGAAGCCGTCCAACCACACCACTCGGAAGTGGCACTAGCTCACCAGGATCGCCAAGGGAGACGGCCTCTTGCCTCCCCCACCCGCTGGGCAGCCGCCTCCTCCTCCGCCCCAGCAGCCGGCGGCCAGACCAGTCGGCGCGATACAAGACGAGTACACAGAAGAGCATGGAGCCTACGTGGTGTTCACCAGCGTGGCCGATGATCGATGCAGCAGGCGGCTGCAGCAGCAAGAAGTGAATGCAGTAGCATCAGAGACACCAGAGTTCATGCATTGGTCTGAGAAGCCCATCAGCTGGAGCAGAGCTGACCACCCGGAAGTAATGCCCAAACCCGGCTCCTATGCCTTGGTTTTGGACGCCACCTTTGCCACGGACAGGCGAGCTGCTCGTTTCTCCCGAGTCCTGATAGACGGCGGCAGCAGCATCAACATCCTGTACAAGGATACCATGGAGAAATTAGGAATCAGACAGAGGCAGCTTCAGTCCAGCCGGATAGTATTCCATGGCATAGTTCCTGGCCTTTCCTGCTCACCAATCGGCAAGATCCTGATAGACGTCCTCTTCAGAGACAAAGATCACTTCCGCCGAGAGTCAGTTTGGTTTGCGGTGGTGGACCTTGAGAGCCCATACCATGCGTTACTTGGCCGGCCTGCCTTGGCCAAGTTCATGGTTGTCCCCCACTATGCCTACCTCAAGATGAAGATGCCAAGTTCCAAGGGGGTTCTGACCATAGCCGGCGACTACAGGAAGTCGTCTGCCTGCGTAGTAGAGAGCAGTCGGCTGGCCGAGTCCCTCGTGATCACAGCTGAGAAGCGGCTCCTTGACCGGGTTGTGGCCATGGCAAGCAAGCAGCCGGAGATGTCGCCCGACCCCAAGGAGTCGGAAGCTGAGGGCTCGTTCAAGCCGGCCAAAGAAACAAAGAAGATACCCTTGGACTCGGAGCACCCGGAGAGGTACGCTGTCGTAGGTGCAAACCTCGACAGCAAATAGGAAGGCGAGCTCATCTGATCTGAGGCCAAACTAGTCAGGCAGCCCTTGCGTGGCCTATCAGAAGAGAAGAGAAGAGTTGTTGGAGAAGAGATAGCCCGGCTGCTGGCAGCCGGCTTCATCATGGAGGTGTTCTTTCCAGAGTGGCTAGCCAACCCGGTCCTGGTACTAAAGAAGAACAAGCAGCGGCGAATGTGTCTTCCCTTGATACAAAGCATGCCCCAAGGACCCGTTCGCTTTGCCAAGGATCGACCAAGTGATAGACTCCATAGCCGGATGTGAGCTGTTGAGTTTCTTAGATGCATATTCAAGATATCACCAGATCAAGTTGAATCCAGAGAAATGCGTCTTCTGAGTACCAGCTGGCCAGCTCCTTGGCTTCTTGGTCTCCGAACGCGGCATAGAGTGCAACCCCGTAAAGATCAAGGCCATCGAGAGGATGGAAGTTCCCACCCGACTGCTGGACGTACAGAAGTTCACTGGCTGTTTGGCATCCATCAGCCGCTTCATCAGTCGGCTGGGAGAGAAGGCTCTTCTCTTGTACCAAATCATGAAGAAAACCACCTTTTTTGAGTGGAACAACAAGGCGGACGAAGCTTTTCTCCAGCTTAAGAAGATGTTGACTACTCCACCTGTCCTGGCGGCTCCGACTCCTAAGGAGCCCATGCTCCTATACATCGCCGCCACCAGCCGAGTGGTCAGCACGATCATCGTGGTAGAGCGCAAGGAGGAAGGCAAGGCACTACCGGTCTAGAGACCGGTATATTATTTGAGTGAAGTACTGTCGACCTCCAAGCAAAACTACCCGCACTACCAAAATATGTGCTACGGCGTGCACTTTGCCGCCAAGAAATTGAAGCCTTACTTTTAAGAGCACCCAATCACTGTGGTCTGCACAGCTCCACTAGACGAGATCATCGGAAGCCGGGATGCTTTAGGCTGAGTGGCCAAATGGGCCATAGAGTTGGCCCCCTACACCATCTACTACCAGCCTCTCACCGCCATCAAGTCACAAGCATTGGCCGACTTCCTCGTCGACTGGGCCGAGATCCAGTACCTACCGCCAACGCCCGACTCCACCCATTGGCGGATGCATTTTGATGGCTCTAAGATGCGCACCGGCTTGGGAGCTGACATTGTCCTCACCTCTCCCAAAGGCGACAAGCTCAAATATGTGCTGCAAATCCATTTTGCCACCTCCAACAACGTCGCCGAATATGAGGCACTCATTCACGGGCTCCGGCTTTCCAAAGAGCTCGGCATTCACCGGATCCTGTGCTATGGTGACTCCGACTTGGTGGTCCAGCAGTCGTCCGGTGACTAGGACGCCAAAGATGTAAACATGGCGAGCTACCGCTTCTCGTACAACAACTCAGTGGATATTTTGAAGGGTGCGAGTTTCTCCATGTGCCAAGAAACGACAACGAGCAAGCAGATGCCTTGGCATGAATCGGCTCTACCCGTCAAGCAATATCGTCCTACGTCGCCCTTCAACGCCTCCTCAAGCCGTCTGTCAAGCCATCGCCAGAGTCAGATTCTATCTTCGTGTCGGCTCCTCCTGAAGCAGTCGGATCTGACTCGAGAGCCCCAGCAGACGGCATGAGAATTCTGGCAGGCGGCCCGGGGATCGCGGCAGTCGCACTCAGCCCGGAGACTTCAGAACCTGGCCCGGGGACTACAGCGGTCAGCCCGGAGACTTCAGAACCCGACCCAGGGACTACGCCAATCGGCCCGGGGACTTCATCGACCCAGCAAGCGGCTGCCGACTCCAACCAGCCGCCTCACGGCCCAGCCGCCCTCGTCTAAGTCACAGTCCTGACAGTCGAAGAAATCGCAGCACCCTCATGGGCCCATCCCATCCTCAAATTCCTGGTGAACAAAGAGCTGCCAACTGATGAGATCTTAGCTCGGTAAGTGCAACGCCGGGCAGCAGCCTACACCATAGTCAACAGAGAGCTTGTAAAGCGCAGTGTCACTGGCGTCTACCAGTGCTGCATGGAGCCGGAGCAAGGCCAAGCAATTCTCAAAGATATCCATCAAGGTGAGTGTGGCCACCACACGGCTTCAAGAGCACTCATCGCCAAAGCCTTCCGCCATGGATTCTTCTGGCCGACTGCTTTAGAAGACGCCAAGGACTTGGTCCAAACATGCAAAGGGTGCAAGAAGTTCCGCTCCAAGCCACATCAGCCGACTTCTGCACTCAAGACTATTCCCATTGCCTGGCCCTTTGCTGTTTGGGGCCTGGACATGGTGGGACCATTCAAGACGGCATGAGGCGGCTTGACTCACTTGCTTATCGCAGTGGACAAGTTCACCAAGTGGATAGAAGCAAAACCAATCAAGAAGTTGAATGGTCCGACTGCCGTGACTTTCATCTCCGACAACACAATTTGGTACGGCATACCACACAGCATCATCACCGACAACAGCACAAACTTTGCCAAAGGTGCCTTGGCCTGTTTCTATGCGACGCAGGGCATCCAACTGGACTTAGCGTCCGTTCCCCATCCGCAGTCAAACGGCCAGGTAGAGCGAGCAAACGGCCTCATCCTATCCGGCATCAAGCCTCGACTGGTCGAGCCTCTGGAGCATTCGGCCGGCTGCTGGCTTGACGAGTTGCCAGCCGTCCTCTGGAGCCTATGCACAACTCCAAACAAGTCAACCGGCTTCACGCCTTTCTTCCTCGTCTACGGTGCCGAAGCCGTCATCCCAACGGACATAGAGTTTGACTCCCCTCGAGTCACCATGTACACCAAAGAGGAAGGAGAAGAAGCACGTCAAGACGGTGTCGATCTGCTCGAAGAGGGCCGGCTGTTGGCACTCAGCCGGTCCAGCATCTACCAGCAGAGCTTGCGCCGATACTACAACCGGAAGGTCAAGCCAAGATCTTTCCAAGAAGGAGACCTTGTGCTCCAGCTGATCCGGCGAACAGCCGGCCAGCACAAGCTCTCAGCACCTTGGGAAGGCCCTTTCATCATCAGCAAAGTGTTGGGAAACGACTCCTACTACCTGATCGACGCTCAGAAGCCCCGAGCACGCAAGAGGGACGACTCCGGCAAAGAGACACAGCGGCCATGGAATGCAAATCTCCTCCGAAGATTTTACAGTTAATGCAGTATGTACCACGCTACCTTTTGTATTAAAGTACGAAGACTTCGGGCCCCCCGAGAAGAGCTCGGGTACTGCCCTCTTTTTTCTATATGATAAGAATTATGCCTATGAGTATGATATTCTTTGTTATGCCGCTTGGCACCGGTTTCGACTAGTCGGCCCGGGGACTTGCCGTCTTGTACTATGAAATGCTTCCTGCAGCCGAACAAGTAGTGTGTGGCACTTAAGCCGTCTCCTGTCAGAAGCCGCAGCTCGCAGAGCGACTGTCTGGTGGACAGGAGTAAGGCAGAATGGGTGTCCACATGAAAAATGGCTAAGGACTCAAAGCGTGTACATAGTTTAAGCCGGCTTCCATCCTTTTACAACCGACTCTCGAGCAGCCGGCTCGCCGTTTTCTACTCAACTTGCTAAAAAAAACTCTAAACGGCTAAGTACTTGCCTTTCCAAAGTAGCTAAGTACTTGACCCAGCAACAGTCCGCGGAGCGGCTGTTTGGCTGGCAAGACGGCAACCAAGGGAAGGCGGCAAAGGAAAAAGCCAAAAGAGCAATGAGCAAGAAGAGATAGAACTCGGAGAAATATTTACATAGCAAAGGCCCTTGGCCGAATCTTCAAAGAGAAGTTCAAAATACACCCCGCGGGTGGAATTGTGCAAATTAACAAGTTCATTGAGACTATTAAGCAGATAAAAACAAAGATAAAGTGGCAGCCTAGGAAGCGGCAGAAGGGTTCGGAGGGTCGGAGGAATCCGCGGCGCCGGTTGGTGCAGTGGTCGGCTGGTCGGTCTCCGCATGATCGCCTCCAGTAGTAGCCGGCTCGGTTAGGCGCGGCTCGTTGCTGGAGGCGCGGTCGAGCTGAGGCTGGCCGTCTGCTCCGACCTCCGGCGCCTCCTCTTCGCCTCCCTCCTCCGCCTCGCCTTCTTCCTTGCCGCTGGAGTCGATCACCTCTGCCGAGTCCTCGCCGTCGTCCGGGTTCAGCCCGAACCACTCCGGTGGCGCCTCGTCACCATTTTCAGCCCGCTCTGGGACGAAGATGGTGGTGTCGGTGTACTCGGCGATCGACACCGCACGCTTGACGAGAGCGTCTTCCACGACCGCCAACTCCTCCTGAGCTTCTTGTCGGAACGTGGCTAGCTGGGCTAGACTCAGCCCAGGATACCACGCCTTGACAAACTCTAAGGCCCGATGCGCTCCAGCCCGGGCCGAAGAGCCCTTCCAGGCCTCAAGGCGGCCGACCGCTACCTCCAGCCAGTCGGCAGTCCGACTGGGGGTGCCCGGTGCCTGCATATCCGGCCATAGGGCGGCAATCGCCTGGGAACCGACACGCTGAAGCCGGCGCAGCATCCGGTGAGCCGGCCAAAGGCAGGCCTCGATGCTTAGGATCTGCTCGTCAAGAGTTCGGGGGGCATCGGCTGCGATCTTCGTGTCGTCCTCCCTCCGCCCTTCGCGATCAGCTTCAATGGCTTGGTTGTCAATGTTCGAGTGGCCAGGGAAGAAGTCTGCCAAGACAGAAGAACGAAGAACAAGATTAAAGACTAGAGGTCGACTCGACTAGCAGTCGGCAGCTTAGAAAAGGAAAATGAGGGGAAGCTCACCGTCGACGAGATCCTCGATCTCATGGAAGTCGGAAGCCAGCATCGCTTCCTTGTCAGTCCAGGAGGAGCGCTCGCTCGCGAACTCAGCAAGGATGGCGGTCTCCTTGTCCTACGCCTCCTTCTGAGTCTTCTTGAGCAGCTCCTTCTGCTCCGCCAGTTGCGTGACCAGCAGATCGCGCTCCGCGGCCAGCTTGTTGCACTCCTCCTCCTTGGCATGCAGCGCGGTGTTGGCCTCACCCAGCTGCTGCTGCAGGGTGGCGTTGGCCTCTGCAGAAAGAAGAATAAAAAAGGCGGCAGTCGACAACCACGAAGGGAGGTCGCCTGGGAGATCCGGCCGACTGCTCAGCAGTCGGCTCGAATCTCGGGGACTACAGCCCGCGGGTGCGCCAGCGCGCCCCCCGTGAAGAAAGGAATCATCAATAGAAAGAAGAGTAGTGGCCGGGAGATCCGGCCCGACTGCTAAGCAGTCGGCCCCAATCTCGGGGACTACAGCCCGTGGGTGTGCCAGCGCGCCCCCGCAGAGAAGGAAGAGGACTCACTCCGGCTTTCCGACAAGTCGGCAGTCTGCTTGGCCAGTTCCTTGACGTTGGTGTTGAAGGCGGTCACGCGAAGATTGTGGTAGTCCTGTGACAAAATTTCAGACAAGTGTTAGTACTTGGAACTCGCCAATTAGAGTTCCGAGCCGCCTGCTCAGCAGCCGGCCCAAAACTCGGGGACTACACCCAGTGGGTGCGCTGGCGCGCCCCCACAAATGAGCACAAGAAACAGAAACGAAGAAGAAAGAAACATACTCGGACGGCCTCTCGCGCCGCCAGGCGCGCCTTGTTCCAACTCAGGATGGCGTCGCCCTTGGCTCGGATCTTGGCTTGGACGTCCAAAAGCGCCCGGTTCAACGGGCCCATCCTGCCTCCCCGCACCCACCCAGTGGGCGCGGCGCTCGTCACCTCGGTGTCCGGGATCGAGGAGCTCGCGGCGCCGGTCTCCAGAGGGCGCGGCGCCGAAGCCGCCTTCACGGGACGGTGACGCGTCGGTGTGCCGACCTGGAGAACTAGGCCCGCACCACCTCGTCCTCAGTCGGCGGCACCGGCGGGTCCGTCGGCTGTCCGCCTTGTGCGCTCCCAGATGGCGGCGGTGGCGGCACAATCACATCCGGCATGGAAGCAGCGCCGCCGTCCCTTTCCATGACCGGGTTCTCACCGCCGGCTTCCCAAGTCTGCCCCGTGAACTCCGGAGGCGGCGCTGCGGAGTTCAGCGGAGTGACAAAAACCGCCGATTGGCGGTGCGCGGCTTCTTCAGCCCGCTTCTTCGCCGCGACGGCGGCCTCGGCCTCCTCCAGCTTATTCTGGGCAGCGGCCTCCGCCTTCTCAGCCTCCGCCTTCTCCAGGAGGGCGGCTGCCCGCTCTTCGCGCGCTTCTCGCGCGTTTCGCTCTGTCGCCTCCCGGAGGTCGGCAGCCGGATCGACCCGCCGAGTGGTGGTGGAGGTCTCCGCCGACCCCACGATGGAGGCGGCTGCGACCTTATCAAGAGAGAGGGGAGCCCTAGACCAAGGGAAAACAAGCAAAAACTTAGACAAGATCAACGAAAGAAAAAATGAAGGCGAAAGGAAGGAGCACTTACGCAGAGACCAACGGCGGCTTCTTCACCTCCTTGCGGAAGCGGTTGGCCTTCGCGGCCGCCTCTTCCCGCTTGGTCGCCACGGCCGAGCTTTTGGATTTCTTTGTCCGACTGCCGAACATGCTCGGCGTGGCCCTGCGCTTCTTCGCGCTGCCTTGTGCGTCCGGCGCGGCGGAAGAGCTCGCATCGTGCTGGCCGGCTCCTAGCTGGTGGTGAGGGGCGACTTCCCCTGCGTCGTCGTCGGGCCAATCCTCGAGGCTGGCTCTGAGCCTCGAGCCGCCTGCATCGCCGCCTCCTCCCTCGGTGTCGTCCTCCAAGGCCGCCGCCCCCAAGTCGGGGTCGTCGACGTCGCTCTCCGCCCGATCCGGAGGGAAGTCGCGGGCCGGCCCCGTGTTGCCGGCTGCTGGCTGAAGGAGGGGGCTCTGTTCAAAGGCCGGCTGGTCAGACTGGACAAGACGGACTCGGTAGCAAAAAGTCAGAGGAAAAAGAAAGAAAAAGAAACAACTCACCATGGGCGGAGGGTTGGCACGTGAATACGGCTCCTTGCCGAACTGCTACTCTTCTTTGAGATTACAGTTCGCAAGGTAGTTTACCATGTAGGCTACCTCCTCGTGAGGCATCTCCTTGGTACACATCCGACTCGGGTCTCGATGCCCGCTCATCTGGCAGATCAGGTGAGGACGGCCCTGGAGCGGGAGCACTCGGCGCGCCATGAAGGCGGCCAGCAAATCACACCAGGTCAGGCCCTCCGACTGCGTCAGAACTCGGAGCCGCGCGACGGCGGCGGCTCCAGCAGGCGTCAGCGTCCTGGCCCGGTACGACCAGTTGGGCCGCCTTCCCGCTGGCCGGCCGGCTACGTAAGCCGGCAGGTTGATCCAGTCGCCCTCCGCGAAGATGCTCTTCATGTAGAAGTATGACCGTGCCACATCTTCACCGACTTTATCAACGAGATTGGGGGAAACAGGTTGTCGGCCCCTGGCCTCCTGATGTCTACTACACAACCTTCTTCTTGTAGACATTGTTGGGCCTCCAAGTGCAGAGGTTTGTAGGACAGTAGCAAATTTCCCTCAAGTGGATGACCTAAGGTTTATCAATCCGTGGGAGGCGTAGGATGAAGATGGTCTCTCTCAAGCAACCCTGCAACCAAATAAAAAAGAGTCTCTTGTGTCCCCAACACACCCAATACAATGGTAAATTCTATAGGTGCACTAGTTCGGCGAAGAGATGGTTATACAAGTGCAATATGGATGGTAGATATAGGTTTCTGTAAACTGAAAATATAAAAACAGCAAGGTAGCAAGTGGTAAAAGTGAGCGTAAACGGTATTGCAATGATAGGAAACAAGGCCTAGGGTTCATACTTTCACTAGTGCAAGTTCTCTCAACAATAATAACATAATTGGATCATATAACTATCCCTCAACACGCAACAAAGAGTCACTCCAAAGTAACTAATAGCGGAGAACAAACGAAGAGATTATGGTAGGGTACGAAACCACCTCAAAGTTATTCTTTCCAATCAATCTGTTGGGCTATTCCTATAAGTGTCACAAACAGCCCTAGAGTTCGTACTAGAATAACACCTTAAGATACAAATCAACCAAAACCCTAATGTCACCTAGATACTCCAATGTCACCTCAAGTATCCGTGGGCATGATTATACAATATGCATCACACAATCTCAATTCATATATTCAAACCAACACATAGAACCTCAAAGAGTGCCCAAAGTTTCTACCGGAGAATCACGACGAAAACGTGTGCCAACCCCTATGCATAGGTTCCCAATGTCACGAAACCCGCAAGTTGATCACCAAAACATACATCAAGTGGATCAATCCGATAAGATTACTTCAAGGGGAAAACTCAATCCATTACAAGAGAGAAGAGGGGGAGAAGAAACATAAGGTCCAACTATAATAGCAAAGCTCGCGATACATCAAGATCGTTCCAAATCAAGAACACGAGAGAGAAAGATCAAACACATAGCTATTGGTACATACCCTCAGCCCCGAGGGTGAACTACTCCCTCCTCGTCATGGAGAGCGCAAGGATGATGAAGATGGTCACCGGTGAGGGTTCCCCCCTCCGGCAGGGTGCCGGAACAGGGTCCCGATTGACTTTTGGTGGCTACAGAGGCTTGCCGCGGCGGAACTCCCGATCTAATCTCCGTTCTGGAAGTTTTAAGGTACGTGAGTATATATGGGTGCAGGAAGTACGTCGGTGGAGCTTCGGGGGCCCCATGAGGCAGGGGGGTGCGCCCTAAGGGGGTGGGCACGCCCCCCACCCTCGTGGCCAGCTCCCTTAGCTCCTGGCGTGGGGTCCAAGTCTATCCTGTAGCTTTCCTTCAAAAAATAACTTCTCCAGTTGATTTCATTCCGTTTTGACTCCGTCTGATATTCCTTTTCATCGAAACACTGAAATAGGCATAAAACAGCAAATCTGGGCTGGGCCTCCGGTTAATAGGTTAGTCCCAAAAATAATATAAAAGTGGATAATAAAGCCCAATATTGCCTAAAACAGTAGATAATATAGCATGGAGCAATAAAAAATTATAGATACGTTGGAGACGTATCAAGCATCCCCAAGCTTAATTCCTGCTCGTCCTCGAGTAGGTAAATGATAAAAAAGATAATTTTTGATGTGGAATGCTAGTTGGCATAATTTCATTGTAATTCTTCTTAATTGTGATATGAATATTCAGATCCGAAAGATTCAAGACAAAAGTTCATGTTGACATAAAAATAACAATACTTCAAGCATACTAACAAAGCACTTATGTCTTCTCAAAATAACATTGCCAAAGAAAGCTATCCCTACAAAATCATATAGTCTGGCTATGCTCTATCTGCACCACACAAAATATTTAAATCATGCACAACCCCGATGACAAGCCAGGCAATTGTTTCATACTTTTGACATTCTCAAAACTTTTTCAATCTTCACGCAATACATGAGCGTGAGCGATGGATATAGCACTATATGTGGAATAGAATGGTGGTTGTGGAGAATACAAAAAGAGGGGAAGATAGTATCACATCAACTAGGCGTATCAACGGGCTATGGAGATGCCCATCAATAGATATCAATGTGAGTGAGTAGGGATTGCCATGAACGGATGCACTAGAGCTATAAGTATATGAAAGCTCAACAAAAGAAACTAAGTGGGTGTGCATCCAACTCGCTTGCTCACGAAGACCTAGGGCATTTTGAGGAAGCCCATCATTGGAATATACAAGCCAAGTTCTATAATAAAAAATTCCCACTAGTATACGAAAGTGACAACATAGGAGACTCTCTATCATAAATATCATGGTGCTACTTTGAAGCACAAGTGTGGTAAAAGGATAGTAACATTGTCCCTTCTATCTTTTTCTCTCATTTTTTCATTTGGGCCTTTTCTCTTTTTTATGGCCTCTTTTTTTTTGTCCGGAGTCTCATCCCGACTTGTGGGGGAATCATAGACTCCATCATCCTTTCCTCACTTGGGACAATACTCTAAAAATGATGATCATCACACTTTTATTTTTTTTACAACTCAACAATTACAACTCGATACTTAGAACAAAATATGACTCTATATGAATGCCTCCAGCGGTGTACCGGGATATGCAATGAATCAAGAGTGACATGTATGAAAGAATTATGAATGGTGGCTTGGCCACAAATATGATGTCAACTACATGATCATGACAATGATGGAGCGCGTCATAATAAACGGAACAGTGGAAAATTGCATGGCAATATATCTCGGAATGGCTATGGAAATGCCATGATAGGTAGGTATGGTGGCTGTTTTGAGGAAGGTATATGGTGGGTGTATGATACGAGCGAAAAGTGCGCGGTATTAGAGAGGCTAACAATGGTGAAAGGATGGGAAAAAGTGCGTATAATCCATGGAGTCAACATTAGTCATAAAGAACTCATATACTTATTGAAACAATTTAGAAGTTATCAAAGCAAAGTATTACGCGCATGCTCCTAGGGGGATAGATTGGTAGGAAAAGACCATCGCTCGTCCCCGACCGCCACTCATAAGGAAGACAATCAATAAATAAATCATGCTCCGACTTCATCACATAACGGTTCACCATACGTGCATGCTACGGGAATCACAAACTTCAACGCAAGTATTCTTTAAATTAACAACTACTCAACTAGCATGACTCTAATATCACCATCTTCATATCTCAAAACAATTATAATGCTTCAATCTTTTCTTAGTATTCAACGCACTCAAAAGAAAGTTTCACAAATCTTGAATACCAAGCATATTATTATTAAGCAATTTACCATGCTATTAAGACTCTCAAAATAATCTAAGTGAAGCATGAGAAATCAATAGTTTCTTTAAAACAAATCCACCACCTTGCTCTAAAAGATCTAAGTGAAGCACATAGAGCAAAATTATAATGCTCAAAAGATATAAGTGAAGCACATAGAGCAAAACTACATAGCTCAAAAGATATAAGTGAAGCACATAGAGTATTCTATCAAATTTTAATTCATATATGGCTCTCTCAAAAGGTGTGTACAGCAAGGATTATTGTATCACACTAACAAACAAATACACAAATAATACAAGACGCTCCAAGCAAAACACATATCATGTGGTGAATAAAAATATAGCTCCAAGTAAAGTTACCGATGAACGAAGACGAAAGAGGGGATGCCACCCGGGGCATCCCCAAGCTTAGACGCTTGGTTATCCTTGAATATTACCTTGGGGTGCCTTGGGCATCCCCAAGCTTAGGCTCTTGCCACTCCTTATTCCATAGTCCATCGAATCTTTACCCAAAACTCGAAAACTTCACAACACAAAACTTAACAAAAAACTCGTGAGCTCCGTTAGCGAAAGAAAACAAAACACCACTTCAAGGTACTGTAATGAACTCATTATTTATTTATATTGGTGTTAAACCTACTTTATTCCAACTTCTGTATGGTTTATAAACTATTTTACTAACCATAGATTCATTAAGCAAACAACACACGAAAAACAGAATCTGTCAAAAACAGAACAGTCTGTAGTAATCTGTAACTAACGCAAACTTCTGGAACTCCAAAAATTCTAAAATAAATCGGTGGACCTGAGGAATTTTTCTAGTAATCATCTTCAAAAAGAATCAACTAAATAGCTCTCCCCAGTAAAACGTTTTAGCTAATCTCGTGAGCACTAAAGTTTCTGTTTTTTACAACATGATCATAAAGACTTCACCCAAGTCTTCCCAAACGTTCTACTTGGCACAAACACTAATTAAAACATAAAAACACATCTAAACAGAAGCTAGATGGATTATTTATTCCTAAACAGAACCAAAAAGCAAGAAACTAAAATAAAATTTGGTTGCCTCCCAACAAGCGCTAACGTTTAACGCCCCTAGCTAGGCATGATGATTTCAATGATGCTCACATAAAAGATAAGAATTGAAACATAAAGAGAGCATCATGAAGAATATTACTAGCACATTTAAGTCTAACCCACTTCCTATGCATAGGGATTTTGTGAGCAAACAACTTATGGGAACAATAATTAACTTGCATAGGAAGGCAAAACAAGCATAACTTCAGAACTTTAAGCACATAGAGAGGAAACTTGATATTATTGCAATTCCTACAAGCATATGTTCCTCCCTCATAATAATTTTCAGTAGCATCATGAATGAATTCAACAATATAACCAGCACCTAAAGCATTATTTTCATGATCTACTAGCATAGAAATTTTATTACTCACCACATAAGCAAAATTCTTCTCATTCGGAATAGTGGGAGTATCATAAGAGACTTGAATACAATAAATTGTTTCCACATTTAAAGAGTAATGTTCAGAGAAAGGGTACTCATAATCATTACAAGTTTTATAAATATAATCATCACTACTCTTTATAGCATAATTTTTATCACAATAATCATCATAAGTAGCAACTTTGTTCTCATCATAATCGATTGAAACCTCTTCCGAAATAGTGGATACATCACTAAATAAAGTCATGACCTCTCCAAATCCACTTTCATAAATATTATAAGATTCAACATCCTCCAATATTGTGGGATCACTACTTCCTAAATTTTACACTCTTCCAAACCCACTTTCATCAATATAATCATCATAGGTAGAAGGCATGCTATCATCATAACAACTTTGCATATCAAAACTTGAGAGGCTAAAAATATCATCATTATTAAACATAGCATCCCCAAGCTTGGGACAAACATTAATTACAGAAAATATATTCTCAAATATGTCATCCTCATCAAACATATCTTCCCCAAGCTTGGGCCCTTACATATCATAAGCATAATCACTCTCATCATTAATAGTATATAGATAGCACCGATAGTATAGCAATTATTATATTCTTCCAAGCAAGTGCCAAAAAGATTTTCAAGATCATAATAGGTATCATTATCTTCCCAGTTATAATCATCACAAAAAGCAATAGGCATAACTAGATCATCGTCAAGTGCATCATCTTCCATAATTATTTTTGATTCATTTTCATGAGGCACAACAATAATAGGAGCAACCTTATTTGGGGGAGATACCTTTTTACCTCTCTTCCTTTTTCTGTTCTTCTTCTTCACTACATCATGTGTGGGTTCAATCCTCCTCTTGGAGCTCCTTATGAATGAGATTGGTTGAATAAAAGGCTCCTCCTTGTTACCTGATGTTGGAAATATGCCCTAGAGGCAATAATAAAAGCATTATTATTATATTTCTTTGTTCATGATAATTGTCTTTATTCATGCTATAATTGTATTATTCGGAAATCGTAATACATGTGTGAATAACAGACACCATCATGTCCCTAGTAAGCCTCTAGTTGACTCGCTCGTTGATCAACAGATATTCATGGTTTCCTGACTATGGACATTGGATGTCATTGATAACGAGATCACATCATTAGGAGAATGATGTGATGGACAAGACCCAATTCTAAACATAGCATAAAGATCGTGTAGTTCGTTTGCTAGAGTTTTTCCAATGTCAAGTGTCCTTTCCTTAGACCATGAGATCGTGTAACTCCCGGATACCGTAAGAGTGCTTTGGGTGTACGAAACGTCACAACGTAACTGGGTGACTATAAAGGTGCACTACAGGTATCTCCGAAAGTGTCTGTTGGGTTGACACGGATCGAGACTGGGATTTGTCACTCCGTATGATGGAGAGGTGTCACCGGGCCCACTCGGTAATGCATCATCATAATGAGCTCAAAGTGACCAAGTGTCTGGTCACGGGATCATGCATTGCGGTATGAGTAAAGTGACTTGCCGGTAACGAGATTGAATGAGGTATTGGGATACCGACGATCGTATCTTGGGCAAGTAACATACCGATTGACAAAGGGAATTGCATACGGGGTTGATTGAATCCTCGACATCGTGGTTCATTCGATGAGATCATTGTGGAGCATGTGGGAGCCAACATGGGTATCCAGATCCCGCTGTTGGTTATTGACCGGAGAGTCGTCTCGGTCATGTCTGCATGTCTCCCGAACCCGTAGGGTCTACACACTTAAGGTTCGGTGACGCTAGGGTTGTAGGGATATGTATATGCAGTAACCCGAATGTTGTTCAGAGTCCAGGATGAGATCCTAGACGTCACGAGGAGTTCCGGAATGGTCCGGAGGTAAAGATTTATATATGGGAAGTCCTGTTTCGGCCATCGGGACAAGTTTCGGGGTCATCGGTATTGTACCGGGACCACCGGAAGGGTCCCGGGGGTCCACCGGGTGGGTCCACCTGGCCCCTGGGCCACATGGGCTGTAAGGGGGTGCGCCTTGTCCTACATGGGCCAAGGGCACCAGCCCCAAAAGGCCCATGCGCCTAGGGTTTCTAGGAGGAAGAGTCCTAGGAGGGGAAGGCACCTCCTAGGTGCCTTGGGGGGGAGGGAAACCTCCCCTTGGCCGCCGCCCCACCCTAGGAGATTGGATCTCCTAGGGTCGGCGCCCCCCCTTGGCCCTCCTATATATAGTGAGGGAAGGAGGGCTTTTCACCCACGCCTTTGGTTGCCTCCTTCTCCCTCTCCAACACCTCCTCCTCCTCCATAGCGCTTGGCGAAGCCCTGACGGAGTACTGCAGCTCCACCATCACCACGCCGTCGTGTTGCTGCTGGAGCCATCTTCCTCAACCTCTCCTTCCCTCTTGCTGGATCAAGAAAAAGGAGACGTTACGCTGACCGTACGTGTGTTGAACACGGAGGTGCCGTCCGTTCGGCGCTAGGATCTTCGGTGATTTGGATCACATCGTGTACGACTTCCTCATCCCCATTCTTTGAACGCTTCCGCGCGTGATCTACAAAGGTATATAGATGCAATCCAATCACTCGTTGCTAGATGAACTCCTAGATGGATCTTAGTGAAACCGTAGGAAAATTTTTGTTTTCTGCTATGTTCCCCAACAGTGGCATCATGAGCTAGGTGTATGCGTAGTTCTCTTGCACGATTAGAACACAATTTGTTGTGGGCGTTGATGTTGTCAACTTTCTTGCCGCTACTAGTCTTATCTTGCTTCAACGGGATTGTGGGATGAAGCGGCCCGGACCAACCTTACACGTATGCTTACGTGAGACCGGTTCCACCGACAAACATGCACAAGTTGCATAAGGTGGCTGGCGTGTGTCTGTCTCTCCTACTTTAGTTGGAGCGGATTCGATGAAAAGGGTCCTTATGAAGGGTAAATAGAAGTTGACAAATCACGTTGTGGCTTTCACATAGGTAAGAAAACGTTCTTGCTAGAACCCTACTTCAGCCACTTAAAACTTGAAACAACAATTAGAGGACGTCTAACTTGTTTTTGCAGCAAGTGCTTTGTGATATGATATGACCAAAGTTGTGATGAATGATGAATAATATATATGTGATGTATGAGTTGTTCATGCTATTGTAATAGGAATCACGACTTGCATGTCGATGAGTATGACAACCGGCAGGAGCCATAGGAGTTGTCTTTATTTTTTGTATGACCTGCGTGTCATTGAGAAACGCCATGTAAATTACTTTACTTTATTGCTAAATGCGTTAGCTATAGTAGTAGAAGTAATAGTTGGCGAGCAACTTCATGGAGACACAATGATGGAGATCATGATGATGGAGATCATGGTGTCATGCCGGTGACAAGATGATCATGGAGCCCCAAGATGGAGATCAAAGGAGCTATGTGATATTGGCCATATCATGTCACTATTATAATTTGATTGCATTTGATGTTTATCATGTTTTGCATCTTGTTTACTTAGAACGACGGTAGTGAATAAGATGATCCCTCATAATAATTTCAAGAAAGTGTTCCCCCTAACTGTGCACCGTTGCGACAGTTCGTTGCTTCAATGCACCACGTGATGATTGGGTGTTTGATTCAAACGTTCACATACAACGGGTGTAAGACAGATTTACACATGCAAACACTTAGGTTGACTTGATGAGCCTAGCATGTGTATAGACATGGCCTCGGAACACAGAAGACCGAAAGGTCGAGCATGAGTCGTATAGAAGATATGATCAACATGAAGATGTTCACCGACGTCGACTAGTCCGTCTCACGTGATGATCGGACACGGCCTAGCTAACTCGCATCATGTTATACTTAGATGACTAGAAGAGGGATGTCTATCTAAGTGGGAGTTCATTATAATTTGATTAGATGAACTTAATTATCATGAACTTAGTCTAAAATCTTTGCAATATGTCTTGTAGATCAAATGGCCAACGTAGTCCTCAACTTCAACGCGTTCCTAGAGAAAACCAAGCTGAAAGACGATGGCAGCAACTATACAGACTGGGTCCGCAACCTGAGGATCATCCTCATATCTGCCAAGAAAGATTATGTCCTACAAGCACCGCTAGGTGATCCACACGTCCCACAGAACCAAGACGTTATGAACGCTTGGCAGACACGCGCTGATGACTACTCCCTCGTTCAGTGCGGCATGCTTTACAGCTTAGAGCCGGGGCTCCAAAAGCGCTTTGAGAGACATGGAGCATATGACATGTTCGAAGAGCTGAAAATGGTTTTCCAAGCTCATGCCCGGGTCGAGAGATATGAAGTCTCCGACAAATTCTTCAGCTGTAAGATGGAGGAAAATAGTTCTGTCAGTGAGCACATACTCACTATGTCTGGGTTACATAACCGCTTGACTCAGCTAGGAGTTAATCTCCCGGATGACGCGGTCATTGACAGAATCCTCCAGTCGCTTCCACCAAGCTACAAGAGCTTTGTGATGAACTTCAATATGCAGGGGATGGAAAAGACCATTCCTGAGGTATTTGCAATGCTGAAATCAGCAGAGGTAGAAGTCAAGAAGGAACATCAAGTGTTGATGGTAAATAAAACCACTAAGTTCAAGAAGGGCAAGGGTAAAAAGAACTCCAAGAAGGACGGCAAGGAAGTTGCCGCGCCAGGCAAGAAAGCTGCCAGGAAGAAGCCAAAGAATGGACCCAAGCCCGAGACTGAGTGCTTTTATTGCAAGGGAAGTGGTCACTGGAAGCGGAACTGCCCCAAATACTTAGCGGACAAGAAGGCCGGCAAAACGAAAGGTGTATATGATATACATGTAATTGATGTGTACCTTACTATTACCCGTAGTAGCTCCTAGGTATTTGATACCGGTGCAGTTGCTCACATTTGTAACTCAAAGCAGGGGCTGCGGAATAAGCGGAGACTGGCAAAGGACGAGGTGACGATGCGCGTCGGAAATGGTTCCAAGGTCAATGTGATCGCCGTCGGCACGCTACCTCTATATTTACCTTCGGGATTAGTTTTAAACCTTAATAATTGTTATTTAGCGCCAGCTTTGAGCATGAACATTGTATCGGGATCTCGTTTAATTCGAGATGGCTACTCATTTAAATCCGAGAATAATGGTTGTTCTATTTATATGAGAGATATGTTTTATGGTCATGCTCCTATGGTGAATGGTTTATTCTTAATGAATCTCGAGCGTAATGCTACACATATTCATAGTGTGAGTACCAAAAGATGTAAGGTTGATAATGATAGTCCCACATACTTGTGGCACTGCCGCCTTGGTCACATAGGTGTCAAACGCATGAAGAAGCTCCATGCAGATGGACTTTTAGAGTCTCTTGATTACGAATCATTTGACACGTGCGAACCATGCCTCATGGGTAAAATGACCAAGACTCCGTTCTCAGGAACAATGGAGCGAGCAACCAACTTATTGGAAATCATACATACTGATGTGTGCGGTCCAATGAGTGTTGAGGCTCGCGGTGGCTATCATTATGTTCTCACCCTCACTGATGACTTGAGTAGATATGGGTATGTCTACTTAATGAAACACAAGTCTGAAACCTTTGAAAAGTTCAAGGAATTTCAGAGTGAGGTTGAGAATCAACGTGACAGGAAAATCAAGTTTCTACGATCAGATCGTGGAGGAGAATACTTGAGTCACGAATTTGGCACACACTTAAGAAAATGTGGAATAGTTTCACAACTCACGCCGCCTGGAACACCTCAGCGTAATGGTTTTCCGAACGTTGTAATCGCGCTCTATTAGATATGGTACGATCTATGATGTCTCTTATCGATTTACCGCTATCTTTTTGGGGCTATGCTTTAGAGACTGCCGCATTCACTTTAAATAGGGCTCCGTCGAAATCCGTTGAGATGACACCGTTTGAATTATGGTTTGGTAAGAAACCTAAGTTGTCGTTTCTAAAAGTTTGGGGATGCGATGCTTATGTCAAGAAACTTCAACCTGAAAAGCTCAAACCCAAGTCGGAAAAATGCATCTTCATAGGATACCCTAAAGAAACTGTTGGGTATACCTTCTACCTCAGATCCGAAGGCAAGATCTTTGTTGCCAAGAATGGATTCTTTCTAGAGAAAGAGTTTCTCTCGAAAGAAGTAAGTGGGAGGAAAGTAGAACTTGATGAAGTGTTACCTCTTGAACCGGAAAATGGCACAACTCAAGAAAATGTTCCTGAGGTGCCTGCACCAACTAGAGAGGAAGTTATTGATGATGATCAAGACACTTCTGATCATGCTCCTACTGAAATTCGAAGGTCCACAAGGACACGTTCCGCACCAGAGTGGTATGGCAACCCTGTCTTGGAAATCATGTTGTTGGATAACGGTGAACCTTCGAACTATGAAGAAGCGATGGCGGGCCCGGATTCCGACAAATGGCTAGAAGCCATGAAATCTGAGATAGGATCCATGTATGAAAACGAAGTATGGACTTTGACTGACTTGCCCGTTGAACGGCGAGCCATAGAAAATAAATGGATCTTTAAGAAGAAGACAGACGCGGATGGTAATGTGACCATCTATAAAGCTCGGCTTGTCGCTAAGGGTTATCGACAAGTTCAAGGGGTTGACTACGATGAGACTTTCTCACCGGTAGCGAAGCTGAAGTCCGTCCGAATCATGTTAGCAATTGCCACATTCTACGATTATGAGATATGGCAAATGGACGTCAAAACGGCATTCCTTAATGGTTTCCTTAAGGAAGAGTTGTATATGATGCAGCCGGAAGGTTTTGTCGATCCTAAGAATGCTAACAAGGTGTGCAAGCTCCAACGCTCGATTTATGGGCTGGTGCAAGCATCTCGGAGTTGGAACATTCGCTTTGATGAGATGATCAAAGCGTTTGGGTTTACGCAGATTTATGGAGAAGCCTGCGTTTACAAGAAAGTGAGTGGGAGCTCTGTAGCATTTCTCATACTATATGTAGATGACATACTTTTGATGGGAAATGATATAGAACTCTTGGACAGCATCAAGGCCTACTTGAATAAGAGTTTTTCAATGAAGGACCTTGGAGAAGCTGCTTATATATTAGGCATCAAGATCTATAGAGATAGATCAAGACGCCTCATAGGTCTTTCACAAAGCACATACCTTGATGAGATTTTGAAGAAGTTCAAAATGGATCAGTCCAAGAAAGGGTTCTTGCCTGTTTTGCAAGGTGTGAGATTGAGCTCGGCTCAATGCCCGACCACGGAAGAAGATATAGAAGAGATGAGTGTCATCCCCTATGCCTCATCCATAGGTTCTATTATGTATGCCATGCTATGTACCAGACCTGATGTAAACCTTGCGGTAAGTTTGGTAGGAAGGTACCAAAATAATCCCGACAAGGAACACTGGACAGCGGTCAAGAATATCCTGAAGTACCTGAAAAGGACTAAGGAAATGTTTCTCGTTTATGGAGGTGACGAAGAGCTCGTCGTAAAGGGTTACGTCGATGCTAGCTTCGACACAGATCTGGATGACTCTAAGTCACAAACCGGATACGTGTATATTTTGAATCGTGCGGCAGTAAGCTGGTGCAGTTGCAAGCAGAGCGTCGTGGCGGGATCTACATGTGAAGCGGAGTACATGGTAGCCTCGGAGGCAGCACATGAAGCAATATGGGTGAAGGAGTTCATCACCGACCTAGGAGTCATACCCAATGCGTCGGGGCCAATCAAACTTTTTTGTGACAACACTGGAGCTATTGCACTTGCCAAGGAGCCCAGGTTTCACAAGAAGACAAGGCACATCAAGCGTCGCTTCAACTCCATTCGTGAAAATGTTCAAGATGGAGACATAGAGATTTGTAAAGTACATACGGACCTGAATGTAGCGGATCCATTGACTAAACCTCTCCCTAGAGCAAAACATGATCAACACCAGAATTCCATGGGTGTTCGATTCATCACAATGTAACTAGATTATTGACTCTAGTGCAAGTGGGAGACTGTTGGAAATATGCCCTAGAGGCAATAATAAAAGCATTATTATTATATTTCTTTGTTCATGATAATTGTCTTTATTCATGCTATAATTGTATTATTCGGAAATCGTAATACATGTGTGAATAACAGACACCATCATGTCCCTAGTAAGCCTCTAGTTGGCTCGCTCGTTGATCAACAGATAGTCATGGTTTCCTAACTATGGACATTGGATGTCATTGATAACGAGATCACATCATTAGGAGAATGATGTGATGGACAAGACCCAATTCTAAACATAGCATAAAGATCGTGTAGTTCGTTTGCTAGAGTTTTTCCAATGTCAAGTGTCCTTTCCTTAGACCATGAGATCGTGTAACTCCCGGATACCGTAAGAGTGCTTTGGGTGTACCAAACGTCACAACGTAACTGGGTGACTATAAAGGTGCACTACAGGTATCTCCGAAAGTGTCTGTTGGGTTGACACGGATCGAGACTGGGATTTGTCACTCCGTATGACGGAGAGGTGTCACTGGGCCCACTCGGTAATGCATCATCATAATGAGCTCAAAGTGACCAAGTGTCTGGTCACGGGATCATGCATTGCGGTACGAGTAAAGTGACTTGCCGGTAACGAGATTGAACGAGGTATTGGGATACCGACGATCGTATCTCGGGCAAGTAACATACCGATTGACAAAGGGAATTGCATACAGGGTTGATTGAATCCTCGACATCGTGGTTCATCCGATGAGATCATCGTGGAGAATGTGGGAGCCAACATGGGTATCCAGATCCCGCTGTTGGTTATTGACCGGAGAGTCGTCTCGGTCATGTCTGCATGTCTCCCGAACCCGTAGGGTCTACACACTTAAGGTTCGGTGACGCTACGGTTGTAGGGATATGTATATGCACTAACCCGAATGTTGTTCGGAGTCCCGGATGAGATCCGGGACGTCACGAGGAGTTCCGGAATGGTCCGGAGGTAAAGATTTATATATGGGAAGTCCTGTTTCGGCCATCGGGACAAGTTTCGGGGTCATCGGTATTGTACCGGGACCACCGGAAGGGTCCCGGGGGTCCACCGGGTGGGTCCACCTGGCCCCTGGGCCACATGGGCTGTAAGGGGGTGCGCCTTGGCCTACATGGGCCAAGGGCACCAGCCCAAAAAGGCCCATGCGCCTAGGGTTTCTAGGAGGAAGAGTCCTAGGAGGGGAAGGCACCTCCTAGGTGCCTTGGGGGGGAGGGAAACCTCCCCTTGGCCGCCGCCCCACCCTAGGAGATTGGATCTCCTAGGGTCGGTGCCCCCCTTGGCCCTCCTATATATAGTGAGGGAAGGAGGGCTTTTCACCCACGCCTTTGGTTGCCTCCTTCTCCCTCTCCAACACCTCCTCCTCCTCCATAGCGCTTGGCGAAGCCCTGACGGAGTATTGCAGCTCCACCATCACCACGCCGTCGTGTTGCTGCTGGAGCCATCTTCCTCAACCTCTCCTTCCCTCTCGCTGGATCAAGAAGAAGGAGACGTTATGCTGACCGTACGTGTGTTGAACACGGAGGTGCCGTCCGTTCGGCGCTAGGATCTTCGGTGATTTGGATCACGTCATGTACGACTTCCTCATCCCCGTTCTTTGAACGCTTCCGCGTGGGATCTACAAAGGTATGTAGATGCAATCCAATCACTCGTTGCTAGATGAACTCCTAGATGGATCTTGGTGAAACCGTAGGAAAATTTTTGTTTTCTGCTACGTTCCCCTACACCTGATTCATCATAAGAAATAATAGGAGGATATTGGGAAGTCTCTTCCCTTTCATTAGTATTCTCTTCATCTTCTATTTGTTTTATTTTCTTTATGTAATTGGCAATATAAGGATTTTCAATGCAATTCACCGCACAATACATATAAATCTTCTCTAGATCAAAATCAAGAATTTTATCAAGATTAAATTTTGGAATACCCTCAGTTATACGTTTCATTTCTTCATACCCCAAAAGAAGGCTAGGCTCTTTATGATGCTCAAGGGTAATCAAATTATCACAATATTTGGACACAACTTGATCATGAAACAAATAGCATTGGAGCTTTAAATGACCATGTTCGTTGCAAAGTTCACAAGGGGCACAAAAAATATTGAATCTTTGAGCACATTCATCTAGATCTTCTTGCAACAATTTTGTTTCTAAGTACTTATGCCTCTTGCAATATCTATCTTCCCTATTTGATGTGTCCTTGCAAACCCAATTTACTCCACAAAAATTGACATGTTTATAGGAGACATTTTCATCATAACTAGTGCAATCATCATTAGTACTATGGATATTCAAGGAGTTCATACTAACAACATTGCAATCATGCTCATCATTCAAAGATTTAGTGCCAAACATTTTAAAGCATTCTTCTTCTAACACTTTGGCACAATTTTCCTTCCCATCATACTCACGAAAGATATTAAAAAGATGAAGCGTTTGAGACAAACTCAATTCCATTTTTTTGTAATTTTCTTTTACAAACTAACTAGTGCTAAAACAAGAAACAAAAAGATTCGATTGCAAGATCTAAAGATATACCTTCACTTACCTAGCCTCCCCGGCAACGACGCCAGAAAAGAGCTTGATGTCTACTACACAACCTTCTTCTTGTAGACGTTGTTGGACAGTAGAAAATTTCCCTCAAGTGGATGACCTAAGGTTTATCAATCCGTGGGAGGCGTAGGATGAAGATGGTCTCTCTCAAGCAACCCTGCAACCAAATAACAAAGAGTCTCTTGTGTCCCCAACACACCCAATACAATGGTAAATTCTATAGGTGCACTAGTTCGGCGAAGAGATGGTTATACAAGTGCAATATGGATGGTAGATATAGGTTTCTGTAAACTGAAAATATAAAAACAGCAAGGTAGCAAGTGGTAAAAGTGAGCGTAAACGGTATTGCAATGATAGGAAACAAGGCCTAGGGTTCATACTTTCACTAGTGCAAGTTCTCTCAACAATAATAACATAATTGGATCATATAACTATCCCTCAACATGCAACAAAGAGTCACTCCAAAGTAACTAATAGCAAAGAACAAACACAGAGATTATGGTAGGGTACGAAACCACCTCAAAGTTATTCTTTCCAATCAATCCATTGGGCTATTCCTATAAGTGTCAAAAACAGCCCTAGAGTTCATACTAGAATAACACCTTAAGATACAAATCAACCAAAACCCTAATGTCACCTAGATACTCCAATGTTACCTCAAGTATCCATGGGCATGATTATAAGATATGCATCACACAATCTCAATTCATCTATTCAAACCAACACATAGAACCTCAAAGAATGCCCCAAAGTTTCTAGCGGAGAAGCACGACGAAAACGTGTGACAACCCCTATGCATAGATTCCTAATGTCACGGAACCCGCAAGTTGATCACCAAAACATACATCAAGTGTCGGTGTACAAAAAGAGGGGTACACTTTTTGTACCCCTATGACTGTGCACGGGCAGTCTAAGCCACAGGCGCCGCCACACCGAGCACGACAAGGGAGGTAAAACCAAGGTAAGGCCGAAGCCGAAGAGGAGCAGAACGACGCCAAGACCAAGACCACAAAGAGCAGGGGGAACGAAGCAGACCCCCCCCCCCCGGCAAGATCCTTGCCAGGGGGCAGCTTTAGCTAGCCCGGCAAGATCCTTGCCGTGGCAGCTCGCCCCACACCTACGGAGCGGGGTCACCCTTGAGTCCACTGCCCACATGGGGGCAAGGATTCGGGAGACATCCCCGTGGTGGCATGCGGATCTTTGTGAAGACATTCAAGACCAGATACCCATTTAAGAAGGTGATGGCTCTTGGCGGGATTCCAGCCAAGGAGGACCACAAGGCCCCCGGCAAGAGCCTTGTCAGGGATGACAGCGAGCGCCACGGCAAGACCCTTGCCGGGGCCGCAGCAAGGCCCTCGCCAAGGATGTCGTAGGGCCACCATCAGGACCGCACCAGTCGCGCCTCCACCGTCGTTCGCATGCAGCTGCCGACCCAACTAGTTGGGCAGGCACCTGCGTGGCGGCGTGCAGATCTTCGTGGAGACCCACCACTGCGCCACCTCAGTTGCGTGACTGCCTACATGGCACCACAAGCACCGCTGGCCAGGGCGCGTGTCAACGCAAGAGGGAGCGGCGACAGACGAGATGGGGCTCTCCCCCGCCCCCGATAAAGTAAGGACACCTAAGCAAGGCGCATTAAATGCGCCTTGTCATGCAATGCGAGGGATAAACTCGCATTACTGTACCCTTTCCACCTCCTGTGTGCCACTGTGGCAGCCCCTTTCCTATAAAAGGAGGCCTGAGGCGACTAGGAGGAGGATTCGGCTTTTTGGAGCTCCTCACGCCCCATAGCTAGCTCAAGAACATAGATATACAATCCACCAAAGCAGGAGTAGGGTTTTACGCATCCTCGCGGCCCGAACCTGGGTAAAGGAACCGTGTGCTATCTGTTTGATCCGCTCTTCTCACGACCCCCGCGCCCCGCAACCGTAGTAGGGATTCTTGTGATCCCATAGGTGTCGTTTCCCACAAACATCTTTGGCGCGCTAGGTAGGGGGCAACGCAGTTGTGAGAATCGGCTTTAGCAGTTAGTTCGACGTTTCTTCATCATCATGGCGCCCAAGAAGAAGACGACGGTGGTGGTTGGCCCGTCAAAGACGCGGGCGAGCAGCGGACCGGTCGCAGAAAGGACCCGGGGCGCTGTTCGCGAACACCAACACCGTCCCAGCAGCCGGAGTTTGGGAGGCGGCGATGTTCGTGCGCCTGGCAACGGGCCGCACGCCGCCAAATCCAAGGATGGAGCCGGGCCCTCTGCAGGTGGCGCGGGGCCTTCCAGGCTCGCTGCCGCCCCACTCGAGGGTGACGCAAGGGCTTCTAAGACTCCCACGCTGGCGCCGACGGCGCGCTCCTCCCAAGCGGCGCGCGACGAACGGCGTGGTCGCACCGAAGACCTTGGGCGTCGCCGCGGGAAGAGCCCCGAGCGCCACTCCCGGGATGTACAAGACCTGCCCGCTCGCCGAGGCACTGGTGAAGATGGCCTGCGACCGCGCTATCGTGATAGAGCACCTTCTGACATGATCAGAAGTCGAAGCGCGTTGCGATCTGTGCAGGTTTTGCTGCCACCGACGCCAGCAGAAGCCTTGGCGCACGCGCAGTTGCTCCTTGATTTTCCTCCCACTATGGGGAAACTCGACGAATGAAGAGCCACCATCCGAAGCCTTGTTGCGGTGGCCAACAAAGACGAACCGAGCCCGGCGGAGCCCCCGGGTCGACGTTCCAACGGAGTCTCGCGTACCAGTGGCAGGAAAGCTGGCGGCGCCGCGACCACGGCGCATTCGCCTCCTACTCGCCCGGTACCACGGACACCTGCCCGTCGTGATGTTACGGGTGACGAAATCTCCATATCATCGTCCGACCCGCGGACCCACCGGGACCAGCGCCAGGTCCTTCGGGATCGGGAACATGAAGACGCTCGGACCACTATCGAGCGCCGGCGCGGAGCGCGCCACCAGTCAGACAGGCGAGCAGGGCCTGCTGTGGACCACCCGACACCGGAGAGCCCTGGAGGCCTGCCTTACGAGGTAGGCTGCCCGGCTTTTACCCGTGAGCTGCGGCAGTTCCAGTGGCCCACTCACCGCACCTTCAAACCTGACGTGGGCGAGAAGTACGGCGGCAAGACCCACCCGTCCGAGTTCCTCAGCATCTACGCCATCGCGATGCAGGCTGCCGGAGCCCGCGACGATAAGGTGCTTGTGAATTACTTTCCGTTGGCTCTTAAACCCAACGCCATGTCATGGTTGATGCACTTGCCGGTAGACTCCATTTCCTCCTGGTTGGATTTGTGCCATGAGTTCATGGGTGCCTTCACTGGCGGTCACCAAGCTCATGGCCAAGCAAGTGATATGCACATCGTTTCCCAGAAGGGAGACGAGAGTCTCGCAAGTACATACAGAGGTTCAGCCGGATATAGTACAATATCCCTGATGTTCACCCCGCCGCCATCATCAGCGCGTTCCATCAGAACGTGCGTAACCGCAAGATGCGCGAAGAGCTGGCGATGAACAAGGTGAAAGATGTCGCAGAACTCTATGTTCTTGCTGACAGATGTGCCCGGGCTAAAGAGGGAAGGAAGTACCCCGGCGAAGATGCCGGCGTGGAAACCGACTCCTCAGATGAGGATACCGCCGCCCCGGCAAAGAAAGGCCGGCGCCACAACAGGAAGCGCAAAGGAAAAGCCGTGCTTGCCATCGAGGGGTCTGATGACACCGGCTCCACCAAGAAAACCAAGGCAGATGACCCCGGTAAGGAAATTGCCGGATGTGTCACCTGCCGGGCCTTGGCGGCTGCCGAGAAGCCAGGCAACTCTGACAAGTGGTATAGCAAGATCCATCGCACCAAAGGCCATGCTCTCCAAGACTGCCGACAGGTTGAGCTCCTCGCTGAGAAGCAGAGGGCTGAATATGAGAGGCGGGACAAGGAGAAGGGCAAGACGATGCTGAGGGATCCGGCAAGAAGCGTGACGGCCAGGCGGGCCGTCGCGGCAAGGATAAACAACAGGAGAGGCCCGCCCAGGGCCGTGATAGAAAGCCAGAAGACGACGATCACGAAGAGGACGACGAGTCCGGCGACCAAGAGTTTCAGAAAGCTACAGAGGCCATGTGCGTCGATGGTGGCGCATCGCTGCATACCTCTCATCGCCGGCTTAAACAGTGGGCGCGAGAGATTACAGTGGCAGAAGCGTCGTTTGATGCCCAAAGGCCGCTGAAGTGGTCCAGCACACCTATCATTTTTGACACTGAGGATCACCCTGATCGCACTACTGCGGTCGGGTGCTTGCCGTTGTTGGTTTCACCAACGATACGCAACCTCAAGGTGGAGTGGACGCCAGAAGCCGAAGCAGCGTTGCAAGATTTGAAGAAGTACCTCTCCTCCGCGCCAACACTAGTTGCGCCTACGCCCCAGGAACCGTTGCTGCTATACCTAGTGGCAACGAACCAGGTGGCCAGCGCCGCACTAGTGGCGCAGAGAGAGGTTGACGGTGAGGTAACGGCAGCAACAGAGCCCGACGCCACCAATGCGGAGACGACACAACCAGTCGAAGTGTCGCCGAAGAAGAAAATGATGCAGCACCTGGTCTACTTTGTTAGCTCCCTCCTGCAGGGGGCTAGGTCAAGGTACTCCGGCATGCAGAAACTGCTCTTCGGCCTCCTCATGGCCTCGAGGAAGCTGCGTCACTACTTCCAGGCACACGAGATCACTGTCGTCACTCGCCTCCCTCTACAACGGATATTGCACAACCCAGATGCGATGGGGAGGATTGTGGAATGGGCACTGGAGCTGTCCAGCTTTGGCCTCAAGTTTGAAAATACTTCGACGATCCAGAGCCGAGTCCTGGCGGAGTTCATTGCAGAGTGGACCGCAACACCCGACGAAGAAGCCCAAGAGACTGCTCTCCCCGGCAAGGAGGCAAGTTGCAATTGGATTATGTACTTTGATGGGGCTTTCTCCCTACAAGGTGCCCGGGCTGGCTTACTGCTCGTCGCCCCCACCGGAGAGCACCTCAAGTACGTGATCCAGATGCACTTCCCCAGGGAGGTGTCAACAAATAATACGACAGAGTACGAAGGGCTGCTTGCCAGTCTTAGGATCGCGGCGGACCTCGGAGTCAAGAAGCTCATCGTCAGGGGCGACTCGCTTCTTGTCGTCAAGCAAGTCAACAAGGATTACCAGAGCCCGTTGATGAAGGCCTACGTTGATGAAGTGAGAAAGCTGGAAGAGCGTTTCGACGGTAGACATGCTGAACACGTTCCCCGAGCAGAGAACGATATCGCCGATTACCTGTCGAAGCGCACCGCCCTCAAGCTACCTGTGGAACCAGGTACCTTTGTGCTTCAGCTAACTCAGCCATCCGTTGATCCATCAACAGAGCAGAACAAAAGGAGGAAATCAGGGCCCAGCAAGTACTTTCCCGCCGAGCTCCCTGGAGCCGTCGGCAAGGATGTTGCCGAGGACACTGAGCCCGCCGCAGGACGGCTAGCTCCGGCGGAGCGTCAGGCTCTTGCCGTCAAGACAGCCGCTCCTATAGCGGAGGAGATGCCTTTAGTCCTCGCCGTCGAGCCCCAGGCTCCAGCGTGGGCACAACATTACCGTCCGATTCCTCCAAACAGGGGAACTTCCTGAGGAGCAGGAAGAAGCGGAAAAAGTAGCCCGTCGCTCTACCATGTACCAGTTCGTCGATGACGTCCTGTAGAGGAAGAGGTCGAACGGTGTGAAATTGAAGTGTATCCCTCGAGAGGAAGGACTGGAGCTGTTGGCGGAGATACACGGAGGCATATGTGGATCCCACATCGGGTCAAGGGCCCTTGCCGGCAAGGCATTTCGGCAAGGTTTCTTATGGCCCACCGCCCTCCAGGATGCGACGACACTCGTCACCAGCTGTGAAGCGTGTCAGTTCCATTCAAAGAAGCTTCATCAGCCAGCTCAGGCCCTTCAAACCATTCCTCTCTCCTGGCCTTCTCGGTCTGGGGGCTCGACATACTGGGCCCTTTCCCCCGCGCTGTCGGGGGCTTTGAGTACTTGTACGTTGCAATCGACAAGTTCACAAAGTGGCCAGAAGTGGAAGCAGTGAGGAAGGTCACAGCACAGTCGGCCGTGAAGTTCTTCAAGGGGCTAGTGTGCCGTTTCGGTGTACCCAACAGGGTCATCACCGACAACGGCACACAGTTCAAAAGCCGCACCTTCATGCAATATACTCAAGACCTCGGCAGCAAAGTCTGCTTCGCTTCCGTTGGTCACCCACGAAGCAACGGTCAAGCTGAGAGGGAAAATGCTGAAGTGTTGTGAGGCTTAAGGACCAAGACCTTTGACAGGCTGCACAAGAGCGGAAGACGCTGGATTGATGAGTTGCCGACGGTTGTTTGGTCAATCAGGACGACACCAAATCGAGCCACCGGCCAGACACCCTTTGCCCTGGTATACGGGGCAGAAGCAGTTATCCCCACTGAACTCATATACGGGTCACCTCGAGTGCTCGCTTATGATGAGCTTGAGCAAGAGCAACTGCGGCAAGATGACGAACTGCTCCTTGAGGGAGATCGTCTTCGGGCGGCTGTGAGAGCAGCACGCTACCAGCAAGCCTTGCGCCGCTACCATAGCTGCAAGGTTCATGCCCGAATCCTTGAGGAAGGCGACCTTGTCCTTCGACGTGTTCAATCGGCCAAGAATTCCAACAAGTTGACGCCAAAGTGGGAAGGCCCTTATCGGGTAATACGAGTCACCAGGCCCGGCGCAGTCCGCCTGGAGACCGAAGATGCCGTTCCGGTGAGTAACTCCTGGAACATTGAGCATCTTCGCAAGTTTTACCCGTAAGGCGCGGCTTGCCAGGCCCCCCGGCAAGCCACCTTTTGTACAAGCATTGCCGATGATGCATGTAACCCTTTGTACAAAGCCAGGCGCAGACCCTGAGCATAAATAAATGAAGCGCTGGCGCCCTAAGTTATAGCATGCATGCTAGGTCGAGTCTCGTCCTTGGTTAGGGTTGATAGTGATTAGCAGCGACTAACCTCTAGCTTAGAGGTCGAGTGTGCGTCCCTTTACCGTTCTTTCGTCTTCCTTGGTTCGCAGGACTCACACATATCCTTGCCGGACCACTTAAGGATGAAAAAGAGGAGGAGGACGGACCAGCATCTAGACCCCGGCAAGCCAGTATTACCGGGGGCTGCAAGAGCAAAGGTTCACCCACGGCAAACCAAAGTTGTCGGGGGCTATAACTTCAGATAAGTTCTTCATCCCTTATCATGCATTCCTTTATGGACTGAGGTATTTGAAACATTGTTTTTCCTAAAAAGCTACCGTGCTCCTCTACCCCTAGGCCCTAGGACTCGTTCCTGGGGCCGGGTTTGATCATAGTCGCGGTAGCAAAAGGGTGAAACGAGGAGCCCGAACCCGCCTCATCCCTGCCTCCGCCAAAGGCGTGAGAAAGGTCGAGTGACGTGGAGAGACGGCAAGGCCTGTTGCCGGGCGAGGAAATGTTTATCTTAGAGATATCAAGGATTTTCTCCTTGTCGTGGGTTCTACCCGCACACAAATGGCCCGGCAAACATCCCTTTTTCATTAAGAACATTCCATTGAGGTACAGTCTGTAGGGAATGAAAAACATGAATGATGGGATTACAAGTTTTAAATTCAGCTAAGGCCCAAAGGCTTACAAACTAAAAAGAGATAAGGTGCCCGTAATCCCTTTCTTGTCTCTCTCCTCAGGAGGCAGGTCAAGGAGGCAAAAAGGGAAAAAGCGGCGCCTGGGCAAGCTACAGGTGGCAGAAGACACCAAGAGAACATCTCGGTGGCCGTCCGGAGGCTGGATGGTGATGGCGGCGCCGGAAGCAGGGCTCGAAGACGAGGCGGTAGGACGTCCGCACGCGTCGAAGGCATCGTGCCCGCGTACTCCGAGTTGACGGCCTTGCTGCCCGCCCTCTTCCTCTTCCGCAGCCTCCCAACGCCAGCCGCCCAAGGAGACGACCCCGAGAAGTTCAGGGAGCCGGCGACACGGATGATGGGGTCGCCAGTGCCGCACGAGGCGGCGCCCCACCTAGTCGGACTCGTCATCCTGCCGCCCGCTACCCTCGTCGTCGCTGCCGCTGTCCTCCTCGCCACTTCCGCCCGAGGAGGAGTCTTCGCTATCAGAAGAGCTCTCCACGCAGCACCTTGCCCGGGTCCCGAAGAGCCCGAAGACCTTGACGGAGAGGAGGCCGCCCTCCATCAGCTTGAAATGGAGAGTGAGCCCCTTCGTCAGGCGGTGGATGTGAGTGAACGTCTTCCATCCTCGACGAAGATACATCACATGAGGGGCTGGGAAATCAACGCGAACCCGCGTACCGCTGATCCCACAACCCCTCATGTGCAGCCGCAGTGATTCTGGCGGATCTAACTCCATATCCCACGCAAATGGGGTCGAGAGACGAAGGCGACGGCGAGGCGGCCGGCGCAGCCTGACGAAGAACTCACAAGGGTCGTCCCCAACGTGGCCCTCCATGGGGGGAGGAGCTGCTGGCGGAGGCAAGGCCGGCGCGCCGCCCCGTCCTCCTCTTCCCCGAGCGCCTCGGCGTCGCCCACGGCCTCGCCCCCTCCCCCTTCCCCTTGCGGCTGGCTCTGCCACCACGGGTGCAGGAGAAGGAGGAAGGTGTTGTCTAGCGGCGACCCGCATCGCCACCGTTGAAGGACCAGGGTTCCCTCTATCCATGGCGAATGGGAGGGAGGGGAGCAGAAGCTGAAGAAGAAAGGAGATGAAGGAATGCAGGACGCCAGCCCCCCCTCTCGCTCTTTATAAAGGGACGGGGTGGGGGCTCGGCCGCCCCGCTCCGCCAATCAAGACGTGGAAGGCGCAGGGAGCTGGGACCGACCCGCTGCCCCAGCCCGCGACGGCCCGGTTTCCCGCCTCCACCGACTGCCACCCCAAGCGCATGGGCGCCGCGTGGCGAGCGTGCAGGACCGAGGCGACGGGTGAGGCGACCTCTCCCCACCCCGTGGTCATGGAAAATGGGCGCGTTGAAGACCGCGCCTCGGCCCCATCTAGTAAATGGGCCGCGCCTCCACGCCTCCCTCTGTTTATGGGGAAGGCGCGAACCGCCCCCTTTTACTATGACATGACGCATGCATGCAGAGCTCAGCCCCACGCATGCCGCCCACGTCACGCACGCCTCCCCACGACGCGCTACGCGCGAGACGCGTGGGAAGCGCAGCGCGCGAAGAAACTTACCGCGGTAAAAAGCGCCCCGCCTGCCCGCACACCGTTCTTGGGCCTGGCCCAACGACGTGTGGCGCTTATGTGTGGCCCAGGCCTGGGGGCTCCTGTCGGTGTACAAAAAGAGGGTTACACTTTTTGTACCCCTATGACTGTGCACGGGCAGTCTGAGCCACGGGCGCCGCCACACCGAGCATGGCAAGGGAGGTAAAACCAAGGTAAGGCCGAACCCGAAGAGGAGCAGAACGACGCCAAGACCAAGACCACAAAGAGCAGGGGGAACGAAGCAGACCCCCCCGACAAGATCCTTGTCGGGGGGCAGCTTTAGCTAGCCCGGCAAGATCCTTGCCGTGGCAGCTCGCCCCACACCTACGGAGCGGGGTCACCCTTGAGTCCACTGCCCCCATGGGGGCAAGGATTCGGGAGACATCCCCGTGGTGGCATGCGGATCTTTGTGAAGACATTCAAGACCAGATACCCATTTAAGAAGGTGATGGCCCTTGGCGGGATTCCAGCCAAGGAGGACCACAAGGCCCCCGGCAAGAGCCTTGCCGGGGATGACAGCGAGCGCCACGGCAAGACCCTTGCCGGGGCCCCGGCAAGACCCTTGCCGGGGCCGCAGCAAGGCCCTCGCCAAGGACGTCGTAGGGCCACTATCAGGCCTGCACCAGTCGCACCTCCACCGCCGTTCGCATGCAGCTGCCGACCCAACCAGTTGGGCAGGCACTTGCGTGGCGGCGTGCAGATCTTCGTGGAGACCCACCACTGCGCCACCTCAGCTGTGTGCTTGCCTACATGGCACCACAAGCACCGCTGGCCAGGGCGCGTGTCAACGCAAGAGGGAGCGGCGACGGACGAGATGGGGCTCTCCCGGCCCCCGATAAAGCAAGGACACCTAAGCAAGGCGCATTAAATGTGCCTTGTCATGTAATGCGAGGGATAAACTCGCATTACTGTACCCTTTCCACCTCCTGTGTGCCACTGTGGTAGCCCCTTTCCTATAAAAGGAGGCCCGAGGCGACCAGGAGGAGGATTCGGCTTTTTGGAGCTCCTCACGCCCCATAGCTAGCTCAAGAACACAGATATACAATCCACGAAAGAAGGAGTAGGGTTTTACGCATCCTCGCGGCCCGAGCCTGGGTAAAGGAACCGTGTGCTATCTGTTTGATCCGCTCTTCTCACGACCCCCGCGCCCCGCAACCGTAGTAGGGATTCTTGTGATCCCATAGGTGTCGTTTCCCACCGACATCAAGTGGATCAATAGAATAACCCATTGTCACCACGATTATCCCACGCAAGACATACATCAAGTGTTCTCAAATCTTTAAAGACCCAATCCGATAAGATTACTTCAAGGGGAAAACTCAATCCATTACAAGACAAAAGAGGGGGAGAAGAAACATAAGGTCCAACTATAATAGCAAAGCTCGCGATACATCAAGATCGTGCCAAATCAAGAACACGAGAGAGAGAGATCAAACACATAGCTAATGGTACATACCCTCAGCCCCGAGGGTGAACTACTCCCTCCTCGTCATGGAGAGCGCCGGGATGATGAAGATGGCCACCGGTGAGGGTTCCCCCCTCCGGCAGGGTGTCGGAACAGGGTCCCGATTGACTTTTGGTGGCTACAGAGGCTTGCGGCGGCGGAACTCCCGATCTAATCTCCGTTCTGGAAGTTTTAGGGTACGTGAGTATATATGGGTGCAGGAAGTCCGTCGGTGGAGCTTCGAGGGCCCCACGAGGAAGGGGGGCGCGCCCTAAGGGGGTGGGCGCCCCCCCACCCTCGTGGCCAGCTCCCTTAGCTCATGACGTGGGGTCCAAGTCAATCCTGTAGCTTTCCTTCCAAAAATAACTTCTCCAGTTGATTTCGTTCCGTTTCGACTCCGTCCGATATTCCTTTTCTTTGAAACACTGAAATAGGCATAAAATAACAAATATGGGCGGGCCTCCGGTTAATAGGTTAGTCCCAAAAATAATATAAAAGTGGATAATAAAGCACAATATTGCTTAAAACAGTAGATAATATAGCATGGAGCAATCAAAAATTATAGATACATTGGAGACGTATCACCTCCGCACGGTGATGAACGCGCCGCACTGAGCCGGCACGCCTGTGGCTTGGGTGCCAAGCTTGGTGTGGAAGAACTCCCCCCAGAGCTCGATGGTGGGGAGGACACCGAGGAAGCCTTCGCATAAAGAGACGAAGGCGGACAGCAGCACCACCGTGTTGGGGGTGAGGTGGTGCGGCTGGAGGCCGTAGAACTCAAGAAAGGGGCAGAAGAAGCCGCTCCCCGGCAGGCCGAGGCCTCGCAGGCAGTGTGAGCGGAAGACGACCCGCTCTCCCTCCTGCGGCACCGGCGAGATTTCCCCCCTCGGCGCGAGGTGGACCCGCACGAAGTCCTTGCCGGGCAACTGACTCGTCTTGCGGAGGAAATCGACGTGATCATCGTGGACCTCCGAACCGTCCCAGGTGCCGGAGTGCACCGCGGGGGGCATGACGGTGGAAGAAGAGCTCATCGGAACGGACCACCGCAACGCTCGACGTAATTTTGGTCGCAGCGGCGAGAGGAAGAAGAAGTATTGATGAGGAGGGGCGCGCGTGCTCTGCCGTTGCCCCTCCTCCGCCTACTTATAGGCTTGTGGGCTGCAAAGCCGAGGGGGCGGTCGTGGGATTTACTACGCCCACTACCCCACGCCCCCGCGTTTATCGCACAAAGTTACTACGCACAGTAACTCCATGGGAGCCTCAACCGCAGTGGATCCGCTCGCGTGCCGAGGCGCGGTAGTGGCGGGCCCCGCCTGCAGGCGTGTCCCATCGCGCGCGTGGGTGGGCAGACTGGCCCGGCCGTACGTTGCCACGTGACAGGCCCGTAACGGGCTGCAGCCTGGAAGCTTAGCTAGCACGCCACTTGGATCCCGCTGGGGCATTTGAAAATTTTGGACAAGTCAGATTGGGCGAGACCGATTCCTATCAGTCGGCCCAGCAGAAGTCGAAGGACGTTTCACCTCAAGCACTCGGAGAAAGAAACTGCTGAGGCTCCTTGGCTGATCATCCGCGGTGCCTCACCAGCTTAGGGGACTACTGTCGGAGTAATGGGCCACGGGTAGGCTAACCCGAGGCCCAGAACCTTTCAAGACATCGGGGTTGACTGCGCCCCTCAAGACACCAAGATGAAGAGCCGCCTTCTGGAGGATGGCTGGGGGAACAGCCGACTGCCCGCATCTGGCTGAGTCCTGGAGGCGAGGTCAAGACAAGACGACTCTCACCTGGCGGCTTCCAGAGAAGCCGGCCACGGGGAGTCGGCCCACGGCACCAACAAAGCCCATGCCCTCATCAAGGGGGACAGAACGGGGAGTGGCTATAGTGAAGCCCACTCCCTCCCCTTTCTAGGGGCTGGCTTGGCCACAGTGCGCTGTACCAACGGAGATCTCCGTCTGGCGCGGCACTGTTGCCATGCCATCCCTGACATCAGCACCAGTGGGCGGAGTCCTATACCCACGACGGCCTATCAGTACGGTCCAAGGACGATGGGACCTACCAATCAGCGAGAGTCCAGAAGACGGCAAGAGCACTACCAGTCGGACCCGATGGGAGTCATACTTGACTCCTTACCTTCGTCGAGGTCACAATCTTCAGAGTTGCATTTAATTCTATCCAATAAGTCCCATTTAAATTCAATAGTCTTCATCATAAAAGAGCCAGCACAAGAATTATCGAGCATGGTGCGATTGTTTTTGGAAAGCCGAGCATATAAATTTTGAATAATTGTTTCCCTTGGAAACCCATGGTTGGGGCATGAATATAAAATTGATTTAAGCCTCCCCCAATCTTGAGCGATGCTTTCTCCTTCGCGAGGCCAAAAATTATATATATAATTGCGATCACGATGAACAAGATGCATAGGGTAATACTTTTGATGAAATTCCAATTTCAATCTTTTCTAATTCCATGATCTCGTATCATCACATAGCCTATACCATATCACTGTGTCTCCCTTCAAAGATAAAAGGAAGACCTTCTTCTAAGCAACATCATCGGGTATACCTGCAAGCTTAAATAATCCACAAACTTCATCCACATATATGAAGTGCTCATCAGGGTGCTTTGTTCCATCCCCTCTAAAAGGATTAGCTAGCAGTTTTTCCATCATACCCGAAGGAAATTCAAAAGGAGTTTCATTTTCAATAGGTTCAGTAGGTTGAGGAGCAACTCTTTGCTCTACTGGATGGGGTGAAGATACCCCGAACAAGCCCCTTAGAGAATTACTTTCCATAGTAACAAGTGATAGTAAATTTCAGCACACTATATAAAATTTTCCTTACCAAATTCCACCTACCAGAAGCGCTACACTCCCCGGCAACGGCGCCAGAAAAGATTCTTGATGACCCACAAGTATAGGGGATCTATCGTAGTCCTTTCGATAAGTAGGAGTGTCGAACCCAACGAGGAGCAGAAGGAAATGATAAGCGGTTTTGAGCAAGGTATTCTCTGCAAGTACTGAAATAAGTGGTAACAAATAGTTTTGTGACAAGATAAATTGTAACGAGCACCAAGTAAAAAAAGTAAATAAAGTGCAGCAAGGTGCCCAATCCTTTTTGTAGCAAAGGACAAGCCGGAACAAACTCTTATAATAGGAAAAGCGCTCCCGAGGACACATGGGAATATCGTCTAGCTAGTTTTCATCACGTTCATATGATTCACGTTCGGTACTTTGATAATTTGATATGTGGGTGGACCGGTGCTTGGGTGTTGTTCTTACTTGAACAAGCATCCCACTTATGATTAACCTCTATTGCAAGCATCCGCAACTACAACAAAAGTATTAAGGTAAACCTAACCATAGCATGAAACATGTGGATCCAAATCATCCCCTTACGACGCAACACATAAACTAGGGTTTAAGCTTCTGTCACTCTAGCAACCCATCATCTACTTATTACTTCCCAATGCCTTCCTCTAGGCGCAAATAATGGTGAAGTGTTATGTAGTCGACGTTCACATAACACCACTAGAGGCTAGACAACATACATCTTATCAAAATATCGAACGAATACCAAATTCACATGACTACTAATAGCAAGACTTCTCCCTTGTCCTCAGGAGCAAACGTAACTACTCACAAAGCATATTCATGTTCATAATCAGAGGGGTAATAATATGCATATAGGATCTGAACATATGATCTTCCACCAAATAAACCAACTAGAATCAACTACAAGGAGTAATCAACACTACTAGCAACCTACTAGCACCAATCCCGGACTTTGAGACAAGAATTGGATACAAGAGATGAACTAGGTTTGGAGATGAGATGGTGCTGGTGAAGATGTTGATGGAGATTGCCCTCTCCCGATGAGAGGAGCGTTGGTGATGACGATGGTGATGATTTCCCCCTCCCGGAGGGAAGTGTCCCCGGCAAAACAGCTCTGCCGGAGCCCTAGATTGGTTCCGCCAAGGTTCCGCCTCGTGGCGGCGGAGTCTCGTCCCGAAAGATTGCTTCTGGTTTTTTTCTCATCGAAAGACTTCATATAGCAGAAGATGGACGTCGGAGACCCACCAGGGGGCCCACGAGGTAGGGGGCGCGCCCTAGGAGGGGGGGGGTGCCCCCACCCTCATGAGCAGGGTGTGGGCCCCCTGGCCTTCATCTTTGGCGAGGATTTTTCTTTATTTCTTTTAAGATATTCCGTGGAGTTTCAGGACTTTTGGAGTTGCGCGGAATAGGTCTCTAATATTTGTTCCTTTTCCAGCCCAGAATTCCAGCTGCCGGCATTCTCCCTCCTTATGTAAACCTTGTAAAATAAGAGAGAATAGCCATAAGTATTGTGACATAACATGAGATAACAGCCCATAATGCAATAAATATCGATATAAAAGCATGATGCAAAATGGACGTATCAACTCCCCCAAGCTTAGACCTAGCTTGTCCTCAAGCGAAAAGCCGATAACAATAAATATGTCCTCATGTTTAGAGGTAGAGGCGTCGATAAAAAATAAAATACGGGCATGAAGGCATCATGATTATTCTCATAACAACAACATATGTAGATTTTTTTCATATGATTACTTATGTTCAAATGATGATCTATTCACAATGCAAAAGTATGAATCAGAAACCTTATTGGGCTCCAACGAACTATAATCTTAGTCATTGAAGCAATTGCAATTTATCATAACATCGGAAAGAGTCTATGTCAGAGCTGAAAAGCAAGTCCACATACTCAACTATCATTTAGTCCTTCATAATTGCTAACACTCACGCAATACTTGTGGTTACGAAGTTTAAATCGGACACAGAGAAAGATAGGGTCTTATAGTTTTGCCCCACAACCTTTTACCTCAAGGGTAATGGCAACAATAATAATTCATGCTCCCCTACATCCAATTAGATATATATATATATCATGTTCTTTCCAACATGCTGGGCTTGCCAAAGGATAAAATGAAAAAGGAAAGGTAAAGATCACCATGACTCTTGCATAAGGTAGAGGATAATAATAAAAGATAGGCCCTTCGCAGAGGGAAGCAGAGGTTGCCATGCGCTTTTATGGTTGGATGCACAAAATCTCAATGCGAAAGAACGTCACTTTATATTGCCCCTTGTGATATGAACCTTTATTATGCAGTCTGTCGCTTCTATTACCTTCACATCACAAGATCGTATAAAGCTTATTTCTCCCACACCAATCAATCATACATTTTTAGAGAAATTTTTATTGCTTTGCACCGATGACAACTTACTTGAAGGATCTTACTCAATCCATAGGTAGATATGATGGACTCTCATGGCAAAACTGGTTTAAGGGTATTTGGAAGCACAAGTAGTATCTCTACTTGGTGCTGAGAATTTGGCTAGCATGAGGGGGAAAGGCAAGCTCAACAAGTTAGAGGATCCATGACAACATACTTTATCTCAGATATAAGAAAGACATAACTCATTACGTTGTCTTCCTTGTCCAACATCAACTCTTTAGCATGTCATATTTTAATGAGTGCTCCCAATCATAAAAGATGTCAATGATAATATATCTATATGTGAAACCTCTCTTTCCTTATTACTTCCTATTAATTGCAACGACAACCAAAGCTATGTCTGCCAACTCCCAACAACTTTTAATCATCATACCCTTTCTATGTGAAGTCATTACTCTAAATAAGATCAATATGAACTTTTGTTTCTTTTTATTCTTTTTTCTTTTCTTTTTATTCAACCAAGATCATGGCAAAATAATAAAGCCCTTGACTCAACACTAATCTTTATTATATAGCTCACGGACTCGATTACATAGAGAGATCAAAAAGCAAAACTCAAAACTAGATCATTCCATCAACTTTATTCTACTAGATCAAAATACTACTAATAGGATCGAACTAAGAAAAACGGTAAAGATAGGAGTTGTGATGGTGATACGATACCGGGGCACCTCCCCTAAGCTTGGCATTTGCCAAGGGGAGTGCCCATACCCATGTGATTATGTCTTCTTTGTTGGTGAAGAAGGTGGTGATGACGGATAGTCGCACATCGAGCGTAAGAGGTCCTCTAGCTTGCGAATAATGCCCTTGAGCCCAAAGATATGCTCCTGCAACAAAATATTTTCACTTGTGAGATACTTGTTTTGGATACGAGTTAACTCAATCATCTAGAAAGCTTCAATCTTAGTTGGGGTGAGAAGGTTGTGGTCAAGTGGAAGGATATCTTCTGTCGCCGGGGCTTGGTTCTCCATGGCCTTCTTGATCCCTTCATCTTTGTTGATCTCCATGGGTTCTTCCCTCTTCAGCTCTATCTTCATTAGCCAAGCATCTTTGTCACCGTTGTTGGAGGAGGTGGACGACATGATGCCTGGCCTTGACAACCCTAACAGAGAACAACCCAAAACAAGAACAGAGGAGATTTGCGTGATACGGGAGTCAAAACCTTCAGGAGAATATATCATGAATTTTTACCGACTAAAATACATACCGTGCAAGAAAACGGAGTCCGGAGGGCACATGAGGTGCTCACGAGGTAGGGGGCGCGCCCAGAGAGGTAGGGCGCGCCCACCACCCTCGTGGGGCCCTCGTGTCCTTCCCGGACTGCTACTTATTTTTCTATTTTTCTAAATATTTCAAAACGGAGAAATATTGCCTTAAAAATTGTTTTGGAGTCGGTTTACTTACCGTACCACATACCTATTCCTTTTCAGAGTTTGAACCGGTCTGGAAAGTGTCCCTTATGTATTCCACCGGGGTTACGGTTTCAATAATATTGGTTTCAACATTTATGGGATTACCTGAGATATAATGTTTGATTCTTTGACCATTTACCACCTTCGGATTTGTGTCTTTGAAGTTGTTGATTTTTATGGCACCGGAACGATAGACCTCCTCGATAACGTAGGGGCCTTCCCATTTAGAGAGAAGTTTTCCTGCAAAAAATCTTAAACGAGAGTTGTATCGCAATACATAATCACCTACATTAAACTCACGTTTTTGTATCCTTTTTTCATGCCATCTTTTAACTTTTTCTTTAAACAACTTGGCATTTTCATATGCTTGGGTTCTCCATTCATCATGTGAGCTAATATCAAATAACCTCTTATCACCGGCAAGTTTGAAATCATAGTTGAGTTCTTTAATAGCCCAATATGCCTTATGTTCTAGTTCGAGAGGTAAGTGACATGCTTTTCCATAAACCATTTTGTATGGAGACATACACATAGGATTTTTATATGCAGTTCTATAGGCCCATAATGCATCATCAAGTTTCTTAGACCAATTCTTTCTAGACCTATTAACAGTCTTTTGCAAAATTAATTTGAGCTCTCTATTGCTCAATTCTACTTGACCACTAGACTGCGGGTGATAAGGAGATGCAATTCTATGATTAACGTCATACTTAGCAAGCATTTTACGGAAAGCACCATGAATAAAGTGTGAACCACCATCAGTCATTAAATATCTAGGGACTCCAAACCTCGGAAAAATAACTTCTTTAAGCATTTTAATAGAAGTGTTATGATCAGCACTACTAGTTGGAATAGCTTCTACCTACTTAGTAACGTAATCAACAACAACTAAAATATGTGTATATCCATTAGAGGCAGGAAAAGGTCCCATATAATCAAAGCCTCAAACATCAAATGGTTCAATAACAAGTGAATAATTCATAGGCATTTCTTGACGTCTACTAATATTACCAATTCTTTGGCATTCATCACAAGACAAAACAAACTTACGTGCATCCTTGAAGAGAGTAGGCCAATAAAAACCGGATTGCAATACCTTATGTGCAGTTCTGTCTCCCGCATGGTGTCCTCCATAAGCTTCGGAGTGGCACTTGCATAGGATCTGTTCCTGTTCATGCTCGGGTACAGAACGTCTAATAACACCATCTACTCCTTCTTTATAAAGATGTGGGTCATCCCAAAAGTAATGTCTCAAATCATAGAAGAACTTTTTCTTTTGTTGGTATGTGAAGCTAGGTGGTATAAACTTAGCAACAATATAATTAGCATAATCAGCATACCAAGGAGTAATACGAGATGTACTTATAACAATTAATTGCTCATCAGGAAAGCTATCATCAATAGGTAGTGGGTCATCAAGAACATTTTCTAACCTAGACAAGTTGTCTGCAACGGGGTTCTCAGCTCCTTTTCTATCAACAATATGCAAATCAAATTCTTGTAGCAAGAAAACCCATCTAATAAGTTTACATTTAGCATCTTTCTTTTCCATAAGATATTTAATAGCAGCATGATCAGTGTGAATAGTTACTTTAGAATCAACAATATAAGGTCTGAACTTATCACAAGCAAATACAACTGCTAAAAGTTCTTTTTCAGTAGTAGCGTAATTTCTTTGAGCATTGTCTAGAGTCTTACTAGCATAATGGATAACATTTAATTTTTTATCAACTCTTTGCCCTAGAATAGCACCTACAGCATAATCGCTAGCATCACACATAATTTCAAAGGGTAAATTCCAATCAGGCGGCTGAACAATAGGTGCAGAGACTAATGCTTTCTTAAGTATTTCAAATGCTTCTACACAATCATCATCAAAGACAAATGGTACATCTTTTTGCAATAAATTACTCAGAGGCCGAGAAATTTTTGAGAAGTCCTTAATGAACCTCCTATAAAATCCGGCGTGACCAAGGAAACTTCTTATACCTTTGATGTCCTTGGGACATGGCATCTTTTCAATAGCATCAACCTTGGATTTATCAACTTAAATACCTCTTTTAGAAACTTTATGCCCCAAGACAATACCTTCATTTACCATAAAGTGGCACTTTTCCCAATTCAAGACAAGATTAGTTTCTTCACATCTCTGCAAAACTCGATCAAGATTGCTCAAGCAATCATCAAAAGAAAATCCATAGACGGAAAAGTCATCCATGAAAACCTCACAAATCTTTTCACAAAAGTCAGAGAATATAGCCATCATGAATCTTTGAAAGGTAGCGGGTGCATTACATAGACCAAAAGGCATACGTCTATAACCAAAAGTACCAAAAGGGCATGTAAAAGTAGTCTTTGATTGATCCCTAGCCAACACAGGTATTTGAGAGAAACCAGAATAACCATCTAGAAAGCAATAATGTGTATGTTTACATAATCTTTCTAGCATTTGATCAATAAAAGGTAAGGGGTAATGATCTTTCTTAGTAGCCTTATTTAATTTGCGGAAATCAATTACCATCCTATAACCTCTGATAATTATTTGTGGAATTAATTCATCTTTATCATTAGGGACAACAGTAATACCTCCCTTCTTAGGGACACAATGGACAGGACTTACCCACTGACTATCAGCAACGGGATAAATTATACCTGCCTCGAAAAGCTTGAGTATTTCTTTTCTTACCACTTCTTTCATTTTAGGATTCAATCATCGTTGAGGATCACGAACTGGTTTGGCATCTGCTTCCAAATTTATTTTATGTTGACATAGAGTGGGACTAATGCCCTTAAGATCATCAAGAGCATATCTAATAGCAGCACGATGCTTCTTCAGAGTTTTCAGTAATCTTTCTTCTTCATGCTCTGAAAGGTTAGCACTAATAATAACAGGATATATCTTATTTTCATCAAGATAAACATATTTAAGATTATCAGGCAATGGTTTAAGATCAAACATGGGATCACCCTTGGGTGGAGGAGGATCCCCTAGGATTTCAACAGGCAAATTGTGTTGCAGAATAGGTTCCTGTTTAAAGAATACTTCATCTATTTCCCTTCTTTCATTCCTGAACATATCATTTTCATGGTCTAGCAAATAATGTTCTAAAGGATCACTAGGAGGTACGGCAATAGAAGCAAGACCAATAATTTCATCCTTACTAGGAAGTTCTTCCTCATAGTGTTGTTTACTGAATTTAGAGAAATTAAACTCATGAACCATATCATCCAAGCCAATAGTAACAACATTCTTTTCGCAGTCTATCTTAGCATTAACAGTGTTCAGGAAGGGTCTACCAAATATAATGGGACAAAAGCTATCTTGTGGCGAACCAATAACAAGAAAATCAGCAGGATATTTAGTTTTCCCACACAAGACTTCAACATCTCTAACAATTCCCACTGGTGATATAGTATCCCTATTAGCAAGTTTAATAGTGACATCAATTTCTTCTAACTCAACATGTGCAATGTCATGCATAATTTCTTTGTATAAGTCAATAGGTATGGAACTAGCACTAGCACCCATATCACATAAGCCATGATAACAATGATCTCCTATTTTAACAGAAATAATAGGCACGCCTACCACAGGTCTATGTTTATCTTTAGCACAAGGTTTAGCAACTCTAGTAGCTTCACCGCAAAATTGAATAACATGCCCATCAATATTATCAGACAAGAGATCTTTAACAATAGCAATATTAGCTTCTACTTTAACTTGCTCAGGAGGTGTGTAGGATCTAATATTGCTTTTACGAACAACAGTTGAAGCTTTAGCATGATCCTTTATTCTAACAGGGAAAGGTGGGTTCTCAGCATAAGAAGTAGGAACAATAGGATCATTATAAGTGACAATCTTTTCTTCAACTTTAATAGGTGCAGCTACTTTTACTTCTATGGGAGGATGATATTTAAACCACTTCTCCTTAGGGAGATCAACAAACATAGCAAACGATTCACAGAAAGAAGCTACTATCTCAGTGTCAAGTCCATATTTAGTGCTAAACTTACGGAAAATATCGGTATCCATAAAGATTTAACACAATCAAACTTAGGTGTCATACCTGACTCCTTACCTTCGTCGAGGTCCCAATCTTCAGGGTTGCGTTTAATTCTATCCAATAAGTCCCATTTAAATTCAATAGTCTTCAGCATAAAAGAGCCATCACAAGAAGTATCGAGCATGGTGCGATTGTTTTCGGAAAGCCGAGCATATAAATTTTGAATAATTGTTTCCCTTGGAAACCCATGGTTGGGGCATGAATATAACATTGATTTAAGCCTCCCCCAAGCTTGAGCGATGCTTTCTCCTTCGTGAGCCCAAAAATTATATATATAAATGCGATCACGATGAACAAGATGCATAGGGTAATACTTTTGATGAAATTCCAATTTCAATCTTTTATAATTCCATGATCTCGTATCATCACATAGCCTATACCATATCAATGTGTCTCCCTTCAAAGATAAAGGGAAGACCTTCTTCTTAGCAACATCATCGGGTATACCTGCAAGCTTAAATAATCCACAAACTTCATCCACATATATTAAGTGCTCATCAGGGTGCTTTGTTCCACCCCCTGTAAAAGGATTAGCTAGCAGTTTTTCCATCATACCCGAAGGAAATTCAAAAGGAGTTTCATTTTCAATAGGTTCAGTAGGTTGAGGAGCAACTCTTTGCTCTACTGGACAGGGTGAAGATACCCCGAACAAGCCCCTCAGAGAATTACTTTCCATAGTAACAAGTGACAGTAAATTTCAGCACACTATATAAATATTTCCTTACCAAATTCCACGTACCAGAAGCGCTACACTCCCCGGCAACGGCGCGAGAAAAGAGTCTTGATGACCCACAAGTATAGGGGATCTATCATAGTCCTCTCGATAAGTAAGAGTGTCGAACCCAACGAGGAGCAGAAGGAAATGATAAGCGGTTTTCAGCAAGGTATTCTCTGCAAGTACTGAAATAAGTGGTAACAGATAGTTTTGTGACAAGATAAATTGTAATGAGCAGCAAGTAACAAAAGTAAATAAAGTGCAGCAAGGTGGCCCAATCCTTTTTGTAGCAAAGGACAAGCCGGAACAAACTCTTATAATAGGAAAAGCGCTTACGAGGACACATGGGAATATCGTCAAGCTAGTTTTCATCACGTTCATATGATTCACGTTCGGTACTTTGATAATTTGATATGTGGGTGGACCGGTTCTTGGGTGCTGTTCTTACTTGAACAAGCATCCCACTTATGATTAACCTCTATTGCAAGCATCCGCAACTACAACAAAAGTATTAAGGTAAACCTAACCATAGCATGAAACATGTGGATCCAAATCAGCCCCCTATGAAGCAACGCATAAACTAGGGTTTAAGCTTCTGTCACTCTAGCAACCCATCATCTACTTATTACTTCGCAATGCCTTTCTCTAGGCCCAAATAATGGTGAAGTGTTATGTAGTCGACGTTCACATAACACCACTAGAGGCTAGACAACATACATCTTATCAAAATATCGAACGAATACCAAATTCACATGACTACTAATAGCAAGACTTATCCCTTGTCCTCAGAAACAAACGTAACTACTCACAAAGCATATTCATGTTCATAATCAGAGGGGTAGTAATATGCATATAGGATCTGAACATATGATCTTCCACCAAATAAACCAACTAGCATCAACTACAAGGAGTAATCAACACTACTAGCAACCTACTAGCACCAATCCCGGACTTTGAGACAAGAATTGGATACAAGAGATGAACTAGGGTTTGGAGATGAGATGGTGCTGATGAAGATGTTGATGGAGATTGCCCTCTCCCGATGAGAGGAGCGTTGGTGATGACGATGGTGATGATTTCCCCCTCCCGGCGGGAAGTGTCCCCGGCAGAACAGCTCTGCCGGAGCCCTAGATTGGTTCCGCCAAGGTTCCGCCTCGTGGCGGTGGAGTCTCGTCCCGAAAGATTGCTTCTGGTTTTTTTCTCATCGAAAGACTTCATATAGCAGAAGATGGACGTCGGAGACCCACCAGGGGCCCACGAGGTAGGGGGCGCGCCCTAGGAGGGGGGCGCACCCCCCACCCTTGTGAGCAGGGTGTGGGCCCCCTGGCCTTCATCTTTGGCGAGGATTTTTCTTTATTTCTTTTAAGATATTCTGTGGAGTTTCAGGACTTTTGGAGTTGCGCAAAATAGTTCTCTAATATTTGTTCCTTTTCCAGCCCAGAATTCCAGCTGCCGGCATTCTCCCTCCTTATGTAAACCTTGTAAAATAAGAGAGAATAGCCATAAGTATTGTGACATAACGTGAGATAACAGCCCATAATGCAATAAATATCGATATAAAAGCATGATGCAAAATGGACGTATCAGAGAGCCCCGAACTTGGGTAAAGTACGCCGACGTTCGTGTCTACGCCTCATCCCGCTTCCGGGCACCGGCGACGTTCTACTCACTCCCACCATGATAAGCCATCCTTTGTCATATGTCGCACCCAACCCCCGACAGTTTCCGTTCGTATATACATCCCACATAGTCACTCCAAGGAAAACGTTTGCGCAAGGTGGCGTAACGCAAATAGTTTTCAAGAGAATGTCGTGTGTGATTGTTCATTGATCCAACACGGTTTATTCCTAGAAACTATGTGCGTTGCCTAAGGTCATCTCCCACGGTGTTTTCTCAATAACCGTTTGCAATAGGAAAAACCAATTAGCAAGCTAATTGGCCAATTATCGGGCTGATTGGCCTATTATTAATAATCCATTTACTAATCTAATTGACATTCATATTAAGCACATAATATATTCCATTTCCATATTAAGGAAGCAGGATTTCATAATTGAAATACATCAGAGTACAACATGATATAGCTTCAGCACTTAGCTACCTCATTACACAACTGCACCAGCAGCAAGTTTCACATGCAACACCTAGAACCTTTCGAAATTAGCATCATAGACGGTACATAGAGAGATGCATCTCATCTAGAAAACTGCTGAAGCGGAAGGTGAATATTGAGCCTTCATTCATGTTGAAGGTATTTGCAACTTTAGGCCAGTGCCTGTGGATGATTGACCATCCATCCTTCGACCTCTTCAGGAACACTTCAATATTGAACCATGGGTGTTGTATGAAAACTTTCCTCTCCTCCTGACCACAGAGGTGGTTTGAGAGGTAATCATCAGTGAACCCTGAAAAAAGGATGTGCATAAATATCTTCTCTATATTGGAAATGGGGCGAAGGAATAAAAAAATGCAAGGTATAATAGTTAGTACCATCTTGTGAACCTCAGTGCTTCCCATTGTTTCCCTACAACACATATAAGGTAGTTAGTCATCAGGTTAAGTAAGGGTTCGCATGCTATTAGTAAAATATGCTGATGATAAATAAGCGCATTGCAGATTAATCAGATTAATTCAAGCCACATGGAAAACACATTTATCCAAACCAAGCATGATTAAGAACTAGGAAATATAACACTTGTACATGGAAAACACATTTATCCAAACCAAGCATGATTAAGATCATATGTATTAAGTGCAGCCAAATTTGATTTATTCCTCACATGGTATACAATAAAAGAATGTAGCCACAACAATTGAACATCGCATTGCTGAATTGAACCAAGCAGTTAACTAAACACCACAACAAATGAACCAAACGTTAACTGAGCACCACATTGCACAATATAACATACTCCTAATAGAAGATCAGACAGTTAACCAAACCAAGCATGCTTAACAACTTGGATATATAGCAATTGTATTTGTTTCTCATGTATTTAGTACATCTAAATTTGATTTATTTCTCACATGGTATACAATAACAGAATGCAGCCACAACAATTGAACATCGCATTGCAGAATTGAACCAAGCAGTTAACTAAACACCACAACAAATGAACCAAATGTTAACTGAGCACCACATTGCACAATATAACATACTCGTCATAGAAGATCAGACAGTTAACCAAACCAAGCATTCTTAACAACTTGGAAATATTGCACCCTGAAGAATTGAACATCACATTTGCAGAATTGAACCAAGCAGTTAACTGAACACCACATTGCACGACATATAGAACATATACACTATAGCAGAAGATTGCATGGTAGAAGTAGATAGCACAATTCACTAGAATTTGTTAAGGAAAGGCAGTAGCTAGCAAACTGAACATGGGTCCTTATAGTGAGAATAAGACAAGCTACTCCTCATTGTCGGAGATATCGATGACGATTGGATCCTTGGACATGGAAGAGGGTGAGGCCTCCGCATCATGGGTGCCGTCGTTGTAGTGGTGAGTTGCCTGAGCTGCTCCGGGCACCAATCTGCTGGCTCTCGAGATGAGGTAAGAACGTGCACGCTGAGAAAACACCTAGTAGTCTTTGTCGAAGGCACCGACGGTGGCCTCGAGAAAACGCCATGAACTATCGTTTAAAGCAGCCAACCGCGTCGCAGTGTCGGCGCGTGAGGCGTCAACGGTGGCCTCGACGGCGAGGTGCTCCTCCAAGATCTGGGGGTCGGCACGAATGTCAGCCATGGCGACCTCATCCGTGCATGCGGCCGCGATTTGCTTCTCCGCTGCCAAATGCTCCTTCAGATCCTGGCTATACTGCGCGCACCATGGCTTAGGCCGGCGCTTATTTTGTGGAGGGGTCGGTGATTTGGGTGGAAGGTGTCATGCTCGCGCCGGTGGTTGGGGCATGTGGGATGTGGAAGGAGGAGGAGGATGGGGGTCGGGTGTGGATTACCTGCCTGGATATGTGAGGCCAAGTAGCGTGAAGGAGGATCGCCGGCAAGGAGGCGGCGCTGGAAGCAAGGAGTGAAGGTTTCAACTTGGAAAGGAAGGCGGAAACAGGGGAAATGTGGCTTTTGGTAAGGGGGAGGGGCGGGGAGGTAGATATTTCTGCGGAAGCCAAAAATTTGGAATCGCTTTAGCGAAAAAACTGGCACGCAAAGTGTCATCAGACACGGTCCCTTATTCAAAGCGGGTTGTGGACTATAGCCGTCACACCTTCTCGCGTAAGCCGTATGCGTACTATACCCCCATGCTGCTCCAAGATATTTTGTGCTGCATCTCACACGGTTGGTTATAATAAACTGTGTGAGATCTACTTGATTTTTCGTATTGATTTGAATTACATAATGGGGTCACAGTAGCTATGCACGGTTTTTGAATTGCTAGACATTTTATCTGCAGTGAACATGCAACTATATGTGTGTCATAAAAGAATTGGAATTATTCAGGGTTCGTTTGGCCATTTTTATGCATTAAGTGAGTTTTCAATGCATTTATGTGCATAATTCAAATTTGAACTACATGCACATGCTCCAATGCATATAAATTTGTTGAAAAATCAAATTTTTGTCCTTAGGTGCATGCTTAGGTCCCATGCAAGAAATGGAAATGAATGTAAAACACCCTGCCACCGTCACTCGGCCACAAACATTGAGATACCTGGTTTTTAAATTCTAGTAAATATAAAACTCGTCTGAAATTCATGAAACTTGGCATGCTATCATGGAGCGGCATCAACATGCCGTGGTAAATTTTTTGTCCCATTTGGGGTAGGTTTGGGTATATGCTTCTCACAAGCCAGAGCTTCTCACAACAAGCATGATGGTTTTGGTAGGGAACGCCCCACCTTTGGGGACGAAACGATATCCATTGCCTCTTATTGCTTTCAAAACTTTTCATGTGTCAGCATAGATCAACAGGGGTGTTGTGTTATTTTATGTGATTTTTCGGGGTTCGTTTGGACATTTTAATGCATTAAGTGAGTTTTCAATGCATTCATGTGCATAATTCAAATTTGAACTACATGCACATGATCCAGTGCATATAAATTGGTTGAAAAATCAAATCTTTGTCCTTGGGTGCATGCTTAGGTCCCATGCAAGAAATGGGAATGAATGTCAAACACCTTGCCATCGTCACTCCGCCACAAACATTGAGATACCTGGTTTTAAAATTGTAGTAAATCCAAAACTTGTCTGAAATTCATGAAACTTGGCATGCTATCATGGAGCGGCATCAACATGCCATGGTAAATTTTCTGTACCATTTGGGGCAGGTTTGGGTATATGCTTCTCACAAACCAGAGCTTCTCACAACAAGCATGATGGTTTCGGTAGGGAACGCCCCACCTTTTGGGACGAAATGATATCCATTGACTCTTATTGCTTTCAAAAAATTTCTTGTGTCAACATAGAACAAAAGGAGTGTTGTGTTATTTTTTGTGATTTTTCGGGGTTCATTTGGGCATTTTTATGCATTAAGTGAGTTTTCAATGCATTTATGTGCATAATTCAAATTTGAACTACATGCACATGCTCCAGTGCATATAAATTGGTTGAAAAAACAAATCTTTGTCCTTGGGTGCATGCTTAGGTCCAATGCAAGAAATGGGAATGAATTTCAAACACCAGGGCACCGTTCATTGCCGACAAAACATTGAGATACTTTGTTTTAAAATTCTAGTAAATGCAAAACACGTCTGAAATTCATGAAACTTGGCATGCTATCATGGAGCGGCATCAACATGCCGTGGTAAACTTTTTGTCCCATTTGGGGCAGGTTTGGGTATATGCTTCTCACAAACCAGAGATTCTAATAACAAGCATGATGGTTTCGGTAGGGAAGGCCCCACTTTTGGGGACGAAACGATATCCATTGCCTCTTATTGCTTTCAAAAAATTTCTTGTGTCAACATAGAACAACATGAGTGTTGTGTTATTTTTTGTGATTTTTCGGGGTTCGTTTGGACATTTTTATGCATTAAGTGAGTTTTCAATGCATTTATGTGCATAATTCAAATTTGAACTACATGCACATGATCCAGTGCATATAAATTGGTTGAAAAATCAAATCTTTATCCTTGGGTGCATGCTTAGGTCCCATGCAAAAAAATGGGAATGAATGTCAAACACCCTGCCACCGTCACTCCGCCGCAAACATTGAGATACCTGGTTTTTAAATTCAAGTAAATCCAAAAAATTGTCTGAAATTCATGAAACTTGGCATGCTATCATGGAGCGGCATCAACATGCCATGGTAAAGTTTTTGTCCCATTTGGGGCAGGTTTGGGTATATGCTTCTCACAAACCAGATCTTCTCACAACAAGCATGATGGTTTCGGTAGGGAACGCCCCACCTTTGGGGACGAAACGATATCCATTGCCTCTTATTGCTTTCAAAAAATTTCTCATCTCAACATAGAACAACAGGAGTGTTGTGTTATTTTTTGTGATTTTTTGGGGTTTGTTTGGACATTTTTATGCAATAAGTGTGTTTTCAATGCATTTATGTGCATAATTCAAATTTGAACTACATGCACATGCTTCAGTGCACATAAATTGGTTGAAAAATCAAATCTTTGTCCTTGGGTGCATGCATAGGTCCCATGCAAGAAATGGGAATGAATGTCAAACACCCTGCCACCGTCACTCGGCCACAAACATTGAGATACCTGGTTTTTAAATTCTAGTAAATCCAAAACTCGTCTGAAATTCATGAAACTTGGCACGCTATCATGGAGCGGCATCAACATGCCTTGGTAAATTTTTTGTCCCATTTGGGGCAGGTTTGGGTATATGCTTCTCACAAACTAGAGCTTCTCACAACAAGCATGATGGTTTCGGTAGGGAACGCCCCACCTTTGGGGACGAAACGATATCCATTGCCTCTTATTGCTTTCAAAAATTTTCTCGTGTCAGCATAGAACAACAGGAGTGTTGTGTTATTTGTTGTGATTTTTCAAGGTTCGTTTGGACATTTTTATGCATAAAGTGAGTTTTCAATGCATTTATGTGCATAATTCAAATTCGAACTACATGAACATGCTCCAGTGCATATAAATTGGTTGAAAAATCAAATCTTTGTCCTTGGGTGCATGCTTAGGTCCCATGCAAGAAATGGGAATGAATGTCAAACACCCTGCCACCGTCACTCCGCCGCAAACATTGACATACCTGGTTTTTAAATTTTAGTAAATTCATAACTCGTCTGAAATTCATGAAACTTGGCATGCTATCATGGAGCGGCATCAACATGTTGTGGTAAATTTTTTGTCCCATTTGGTGCAGGTTTGGGTATATGCTTCTCACAAACCAGAGCTTCTCACAACAAGCATGATGGTTTCGGTAGGGAACGCCCCACCTTTGGGGACAAAACGATATCCATTGCCTCTTATTGCTTTCAAAAATTTTCTTGTGTCAACATAGAACAACAGGAGTGTTATGTTATTTTTCTTTTGATTTTTCGGGGTTCGTTTGGACATTTTTATGCATTAAGTGAGTTTTCAATGCATTTATGTGCATAATTCAAATTTGAACTACATGCACATGCTCCAGTGCGTATAAATTGGTTGAAAAATCAAATCTTTGTCCTTGCGTGCATGCTTAGGTCCCATGCAAGAAATGGGAATGAATGTCAAACACCATGCCACCGTCACTCGGCCGCAAACATTGAGATACCTGGTTTTTAAATTCTAGTAAATCCAAAACTCGTCTGAAATTCATGAAACTTGGCATGCTATCATGGAGCAGCATCAACATGCCGTGGTAAATTTTTTGTCCCATTTGGGGCTGGTTTGGGTATATGCTTCTCACAAACCAGAGCTTCTCACGACAAGCATGAGCATTTCGCGAGGGAACGTCCCACCTTTGGGGACAAAACGATATCCATTGCCTCTTATTGCTTTCAAAATTTTCTCGTGTCAACATAGAACAATAGGAGTGTTGTGTGATTTTTTTTGATTTTTCGGGGTGCGCTTGGACATTTTTATGCATTAAGTGAGTTCTCAATGCATTTATGTGCATAATTCAAATTTGAACTACATGCACATGCTCGAGTGCATATAAATTGGTTGAAAAAACAAATCTTTGTCCTTGGGTGCATGCTTAGGTCCAATGCAAGAAATGGGAATGAATTTCAAACACCAGGGCACCTTTCATTGCCAACAAAACATTGAGATACTTTGTTTTAAAATTCTAGTAAATGCAAAACTTGTGTGAAATTCATGAAACTTGGCATGCTATAATGGAATGGCACCCGACATGCTGTGTTATTTTCGTTTCCATTTTGAGAGAAGGCGCACTCGAATAACAGCCAACAAAGGCATTTTGAAAAAATAGCTGCTACTTTAATATCTCAAACATTTGTATAATTCAAACCGTGTGCGTTATGTTAACCATTCACATGACGCCACGTGTCTTGGTTTTAATGGCTCTTGATCACAAGCGTTTTAGATAGAACACCTGTATGCAAAGTGAGAGCAGGATTTGTGCATCTCTTGAACACAAACGATTCTTTTGGATGACCCGTGTGAACCACTTACAAACAATTTGGTAAGATTTGCATCCGCCATATTGGGTATGTTGCCATTTGTCAAACTAGAAAGATTGACATTTGTTGATCTAGTAACATTGCCATTTGCCAATCTTGTAACACTGCGATTTGTCAAAATATGAAGCTAAAAATCACTAGCAGTATCTAATTTTTGCAACTAAAATTCAGTAATTAAGCATAGATGGAGGCGAGGAGGCATGTTCAGCCGGGCGTGTAGCAGGTGGCGCAGTACTATTCGATTTGACAGCGGGTGGCGCAGTTCCCGATAGGGCTTTAATGCAGACGAGGGAGAGTGTAGCGGTTCCCGAAATGTTGAACGGTCAATGATGCATCCTCCTTCAATTAGCATCGTGTGAACGCATGAGGGAAGTAATGGTAGGAGGACCAGGAAAAGAAGCAGCACGATGTGAATGAAACGCAGTTTGGACTCATATAAAGGCGCCCCTCCATTCCAATGAATCTACCACATCGTACACACCTAAGCATTTTCCTAAGCACCTACACTAATAAGCGCAAAAGTGATCACTCCAGACCCATGGCGGTGATGTGTGCGAGCGTCCAGCGGCTATGCCAGATGGTCCACGACGCCGGCCTGCGGCATGGCACCGTGGATCGTCTCCACACGGTGTTGGCGACCGGCTGGTGGATGCCGCCGTCGACGCCAGCTATGACTCTCAGTACGACCAGATGATCATTCGCACCACCAATAGGTTCACCATCATCAAGAAGCTCGCGGACGACATCGCTGTACTCCTCCAGCTCGCGCGCCCGGGCTCCTCATTGCCTGCCACCCCAATCGGCCTCCATGGTCGGAACCTCTTTCAAGCACTGGTGGCCCTGCGACTACCCGCTGACGCCATGAAGAATGTCCACCTAGAGGTCGCGATCGCCGTGAGCCGCCTCGCCCTGCAAGAAACCGTCGACCTACACATCCATGTGTACGAGCGAATCATGTACATAGGTATCTATAAGGCCAGTGAGGATGCTATGATGTTGGCCTTCTTCAACCGGCTGGGAGCCTTGGATGCCTTTGCTGAGAAGCACCTTGACCTCGCCACAAAAGCTGTCGCTCCTTAGCCGCCGGTCGGTGGCCCGGTGCACTGAGTTGAGGAGGAGGAGGTCGTACGTTGATGGATGCATCTTTCTTCTTGCCTCCTGTAACCACCACTGCGATCGCATCATCATGGCCGTAATTCTTATTGTGTTATTGCATTCTCATTCTAGTCAATACAGGCATGTGCGACCCTTTTGCTTAATTATATGCATCACTGTAACTAGTACTCCATCCATCAATTTATAAGTTGTGCTGCCAGTGTTTGGGGCTGGCGCACGATCACGCACGTTCGTGTGCATGCGGTGGCGCCGGGCGTGGCGCGATGATGCAGTTACCCGCTGCAAAAACTGCCATGCGGGGGACGTGGCATTGACCATTGGGCAGCAACAGTCGGTCATCCGGGTGCCCAATAAAGGATGCAAAGAGGGATCCTACAGCAGCAAGCACAAACTTCCCTACCGATAGCTCATCTAACAGAACTCCCAAGTTAAGTGTGCTGAGGCTGGAGTAGTCATCAGATGGCTAACTGGAAGGGAAGTGGCCTCGATGTTAAATTAACTGATGTGATGGGTCACTGTAAACATTTAATTGTGTTGAATGTATATAGTGCTCCATCATATTAGTTGAATTAACCTCTAGGTCCTTGTTTTGTAATTTTTTACATTTTTTGTTTTTTGTACACATGTTGATTGCCTTGAAGAAGGTCTATCTCATTACTTTTTTGATATTTTTTGTTTTTTAAACACATGTTGATTGGCTTTTATGAATGTCTATCCCCTTACTTTACGACATGTTTCCAAAACATGGACCTCGAGGTTAATTCAACTAATAGGACAGAGCCTTATATACATTCAACGCAATTAAATGTTTTCCAAAAAAAAGTGATATGATTTCGCTGAAACTTATAAGTCATGTATGTCAAATTAACCTCTGTGTACTTGTTCTCGAATTAACCTTCGGGCCTTTTTGCCGCGTATCACACACATCTTGTTAAGTTGAACCGTTTATGTTCTCTTCCCTAATCGAAAATAGTTCATTCGACTGAACCGTATGCCATATATCACACACACCTTGATCTGGCTGATCGTTTCTGTTGCTTTCCCTAATAGAAAAAGTTCATCGGAGCGAACCGTATGCCGTATATCGCACACACACTGATATGGCTGCCTGTTTCTGTTTTTCTGTCTAATCGCAAATAGTTTGTCTGGATGAACCATATGCCCTGCTTCGCACACAGAACTAAAATCTGAACCGTGTTTGATGCATCCGTCATCGCAAACGTTTTGCACCTTTTTGACCGTTTTTTACACCAACATTTGCGATTATGGCATCGCACACAGTTTTGTCGAAGGGTCTCTGATCGTAGTGTCACGTTAGCAGCATCCTGCAGTAGTGATTCCTTTCGATAAGTAAGAGTGTCGAACTCAAGGAGGAGCAGAAGGAAATGACAAGCGGTTTTCAGCAAGATATTTTCTGCAGGCACTGAAATTATCGGTAATAGATAGGTTTGTGATAAGATAATTCGTAACAGATAACAAGTAAAAAGTAAAACAAAGGTGAAGAAAGGTGGCCCAATCCTTTTTATAGCAAAGGACAAGCCTGGCCGAACTCTTATATAAAGCAAAGCGCTCCTAAGGACACATGGGAATTACTGTCAAGTTAGTTTTCATCATGCTCATATGATTCACGTTCTCTACATTGATAATTTGATATGTGGGTGGACCGGTGCTTGGGTGCTATCCTTACTTGGACAAGCCTCCCACTTATGATTAACCCCTCTTGCAAGCATCCGTAACTACGAAAGAAGAATTAAGATAAATCTAACCATAGCATGAAACATGTGGACCCAAATCAACCCCTTATGAAGCAACACATAAACTAGGGTTTAAACTTCTGTCACTCTAGCAACCCATCATCTACTTACTACTTCCCAATGCCTTCCCCTAGGCCCAAATCATGGTAAAGTGTCATGTTGTCGACATTCACATAACAACACTAGAGGAAAGACAACATACATCTCATCAAAATATCGAACGAATACCAAATTCACATGATTACTTATAGCAAGACTTCTCCAATGTCCCCAAGAAGAAACGTAGCTACTCACAAAGCATGTTCATGTTCAAGATCAGAGGGGTAATAAATATCATTAAGGATCTGAACATATGATCTTCCACCAATTAAACCAACTAGCATCAACTATAAGAAGTAATCAACACTACTAGCAACCTACAGGTACTAATCTGAGGTTCTGAGGCAAAGATTGAATACAAGAGATGAATTAGGGTTTGAGAGGAGATGGTGCTAGTGAAGATTGACCCTCCCACGATGAGAAGATCGTTGGTGATGACGATGGCTTTGATTTCCCCCTCTGGGAGGGAAGTTTCCCCAACAAAATTGCTCTGTCGGAGCTCTAGGTTGCTCCTGCCTAGGTTCCGCCTTGAGACGGCGGTGCTTCATCTCGAAAGATCTCTTCTGATTTTTTAAGTCAAAACCCTCCATATAGAAGAAGATGGGCACCATACGATGGCCAGGGGGCCCACAAGCCCTGGGGGCACGCCCTGGGGGTAGGGTGCGCCCCGAGGCTTGTGACCACCTCGTGGGCCCCCTTCTGTAGTTTCTTCGCCCAATATTTTTTATATATTCCAAAACAATTCTTCGTAAAGTATCAGGACATTTGGAGTTGTGCAGAATAGGTATCTCAGATTTGCTCCTTCTTGGTCCAGAATTCCAGCTGCCGGCATTCTCCCTCTTCATGTAAATCTTGTAAAATAAGAGAGAAAAAGCATAAGTATTGTACCATGACGTGAAATAACAGTCCATAATGCAATAAATATCAATATAAAAACATGATGTAAAATGGACGTATCAACTCCCCCAAGCTTAGACCTCGCTTGTCCTCAAGCGAAAGCCAAGATCGATAATCATGTCCACATGTTTAGAGATAGAGGTGTCGATAATTAAAATACGGACATGAAGGCATCATGATCATCTTTTAAAACAGCAAAATGTTGCCATATAACTTATTATGCTAAAGTGATAATTCGTTCATAAGGTAAAGTATGAATCAAAAACTTTATTGAAAACTAACAAACTATGATCTTGGTCATTGAAGAAATTGCTATTTATCATACATCAGAAAGAGTCAATATAAGAGCTTGTCTAGCAAGTCCACATACTCAATCATCTTTTAGTCCTTCATAATTGCTAAAACTCACACGATACTTATGAGATCAAAGCTTCAATCAGACACATAGAAAGATATGGGCTTATAGTTTCGCCTCCCAATAGTTTACCTCAAGGGTAATGTGAACAATTAATAATAACTCATGATCACCTACATCCGAGTGGATATATGTATATAGATCTTTCCCCAACACATGACACTTGCCAAAAGAAAAAAGCGAAATATAGGGAACGGTGAGGATCACCATGACTCTTGCATAAAGGTAAGTACTAAAAAGTAAAAGATAGGCCCTTCGCAGAGGGATGCAAAGGTTGTCACTTTATATTGCAGCTTGTGATACAAAACTTTATTATGCAGTCCGTCACTTTTATTTATTCCCCATCACAAGTTCGTATAAAGTTTATTTTCCTCACACTAATAGATCATACATATTTAAAGAGCAATTTTTATTGCTTGCACCGATGGCAACTTACTTGAGGGATCTTACTCAATCCATACGTAGGTATAGTGGACTCTCATGGCAAAACTGGGTTAAGGGTATTTGGATGCATAAGTAGTATCTCTACTTGGTGCAGGATTTTTGGCTACTATGAGGTGGAAGCAAGTGTCACATGTTATAGGATCCACGACAATAGAACTTCTATTCGAAAATAAGTAAACATAACTTATTATGTTGTCTTCCTTGTCCAACATCAACTTATTAGCATATAATATTTTAATGAGTGGTCACAATCATAAAATATGTCCAAGATAATATATTTATATGTGAACCTCTCATTATTTATTACTTCCTTTTAATTGTAACAATGACCAAAACTATGTTTGTCATCCTTCAATAAATTTTAATCATCATACTTCTTATATGTGAAGTCATCACTCTCCATAAGATTATTATATAGTCTTCTTATTTTTTAATTTTTTTTTGTTTTTTTCCAAGATCAAGGCAAGAAAGCAAAGCCCTTACTCAAAACTACTCTTTATTATAAAACTCTAACACTCGATTACATAGATAGGACCCAAAGCAAAACTAAAAGACTAGATCATACTAAAACTTCTATTCTACTAGATCAAGATATAACCAAAAGAATCAAACTAAGATAAACGATAAAGGTGAAGATGTGATGGTGATACAATCCCAGGGCATCTCCCCCAACCTTGGAACAAGCCAAGGGGAGTGCGCATACCCGTGTACTCAAGTCTCCTTCTTTGGAGGTGGTGGTGACGAAATTGATGATGTGGGAAGCTTGTCTTTAGTCTTCCAAGGCATAGGTTCCCTGTCATAGAAGGATGAATGAGTCTCCGAAATCCTCAAATCTGCAGCCAAACTCATCCTTTTAAATTTATACTCATACTCATAGTTTTGGTTTTGTAAATCGTAGATCTGTGCTTGTAGGTGCTATATCCGCTCCTGGAGCTTGACGATAGCCTCTCCAATATTAGAGGCATCCAGCTTGTGGTCGCGGGTGAATTCCGTGATCATGGAGTGGTTGGTGTTGAGTCTGTGTTCCACCATCCCTTGGCACTTGAAGATCTCCTGCTCCACTGCTTCGAGCTTGGTCTCCATGGTTCCGGTCTTCTTTGGCCCTTGAACATCCCAGATGTGAAGCACCCCCTCACCATCTCAATGGCCTGAGGGTGTTTCATCACCTCCTGAAGGTAAGGGTTGATGACCTTCTTGAAGAACTTGTCTTTGGGGGCCTTCGGAGATGTCATGATGATCTAGATCTGCCAGAAAAACAACACGAAACAAGAACAAAGGATATTGTCGTGGTACGGTGCTCAAAACCTTTGGGAGATTATATAATGAATTTTTCCCGACCATAAGAAGTAATCTGCAAGAAAATGGAGTCCGGAGGGCAGACGAGGTGGCCACAAGCCTGGGAGGCACGCCCATGGGGTAGGGCGCACCCCCTCGGCTTGGCGCCTCCTCGTGCACTATTCTGACTATTTTTTTTATTTTTTTAAATATTCCAAAGAGAGTAAAATTGTCTTTGGGAAACTTTTGGAGTTGGTTTACTTACCGTATCACATACCTACTCCTTTTCAGGGTTCTGGCATGTTCTGGTAGGTTTCCTTTATGTACTCCTCCGGTGTTATGGTATGAATAATATTAGTTTCAACATTCATGGGTGTACCTAAGATATAATGTTTGATTCTTTGCCCATTTAGCACCTTCGGATTAGTGCCTTCGGCGTTGTTGATCTTAATGGCACCGGAATGATAAACTTCGTCGATAATGTAAGGACCTTCCCATTTGAAGAGAAGTTTCCATGCAAAAAATCTTAAACAAGAATTGTATAGCAAGACTTGGTCACCTACATTGAATTCCCGTTTTTGTGTTCTTTTGTCAAGCGACCTTTTAACCCTTTCTTTAAAAAATTTGGCATTTTCATAGGCTTGGGTTCTCCATTCATCGAGTGAGCTAATGTCGGATAAACTCTTTTCACCGGCAAGTTTGAAATCATAATTAAGTTCTTTAATTTCCCAATAAGCTTTATGTTCTAGTTCCAGAGGCAAGTGACATGCTTTTCCATAAACCATTTTATATGGAGACATACCATAGGATTTTTGTAGGTAGTTGTGTAAGCCCATAATGCATCGACCAATTCTTCCTAGATCCATTAACCATCTTTTGCAAGATCAATTTTATTTCCCTATTACTTAAATCTACTTGACCACTAGACTGAGGATGATATGGGCAATTCTATGGTTAACATCATACTTAATTAGCAAGCAATTTACGGAAAGCACCATGAATAAAGTGTGAACCACCATGAGTCATTAAGTATCTAGGGACTCCAAACCTTGGGGAAAAAACTTCTTTAAGCATCTTAATGGAAGTGTTGTGATCAACACTACTAGTTGGAATAGTTTCTACCCACTTAGTAACATAATCAACAACAACTATAATATGAGTATACCCATTGGAGGAAGGAAAAGGTCCCATATAATAAAAACCCTATACATCAAACGGTTCAATAACAAGTGAATAATTCATAGGAATTTCCCTACGTCTACTAATGTGACCAATTCTTTGACATTCATCACAAGACAAGACAAACTTATGAGTATCTTTGAAAAAAGTAGGCCAATAAAAACTGGATTGTAATACCTTGTGTGCAGTTTGGTCTCCCGCATGGTGTCCTCCGTATGAATCGGAGTGACACTTCTGTAGGATTTGTTCCTGTTCATGCTCAGGTATACAACGTCTAATAACACCATCTACTCCTTTATATATAGATGTGGGTCATCCCAAAAGTAATGTCTTAAGTCATAGAAAAACGTTTTCTTTTGCTGGTATGTAAAACTAGGTGGTATAAATTTAGCAAGAATAATTGGTCAAAAAATTTAGCAACAAGATAATTAGCATGGTTTGCATACCATGGGGCACTATGAGAAGTATTTATGACAGCCAATTGTTCATCAGGAAAACTATCATCAATATGTAGTGGGTCATCAAAAATATTTTCTAACCTAGACAAGTTATCTGCTACGGGGTTCTCAGCTCCTTTCCTATCAATAATATGTAGATCAAATTCTTGTAGCAAGAGAACTCACCTAAAGAGTCTAGGTTTAGCATCTTTATTTTCCATAAGGTATTTAATAGCAGCATGATCAGTGTGAATAATTACTTTAGAATCAACAATGTAAGATCTGAATTTATCACAAGCGAACGCAACTGCTAGAAATTCCTTTTCAGTAGTAGCATAAGTTCTTTGAGCATTGTCTAGAGTTTTACTAGCATAATGGATAACATTTAATTTCTTATCAACTCTTTGTCCTACTACAGCACCAACAACATAATCACTAGCATCACACATAATTTCAAAGGGTAGGTTCCAATCAGGTGGTTGAACAATAGGTGCAGAGATTAAGGCTTTCTTAAGTATTTCAAAGGCTTCTAAATAATCATCATCAAAAACAAATGGAACATCTTTTTGCAAAAGATTAGTGTGAGGCCTAGAAATTTTAGAGAAGTCTTTAATAAATCTCCTATCGGAGCCAACATGGCCAAGGAAACTTCTTATACCTTTTATATCTGTAGGGAACGACATTTTTTCAATTGCATCAACTTTAGCTTTATCAACTTCAATACCTCTTTCAAAGATTTTATGCCCCAAGACAATACTGATGTCGCTTGAACTACGTCGGTATTTCCCCAAAGAGGAAGGGATGATGCAGCACAGCTACCGTAGGTATTTCCCTCAGTGATGAGACCAAGGTTATCGAACCAGTAGGAGAACCAATCAACACTATGTAAACGGTACCTGCACACAAAGAACAAATACTTGCAACCCGACGTGTTAAAGGGGTTGTCATCCCTTTCGGGTAATGGTGCCAGAAATTGTCAAGTTGATGGGATAAAAGTTGTGATAGATTGGATAAATAGATCTCGATAAAGCGTGAATAAAATAAAGGGCAGCAAAGTATTTTTGGGTTTTTGGAAATATAGATCTGAAAATAAAAGTAGCAAATAATAGATCGGAAAGCAAATATGAAGAAGAATAGACCCGAGGGCCGTAGATTTCTCTAGTGGCTTCTCTCAAGAAAAATAGCAAATGGTGGGTAAACAAATTACTATTGGGCAAATGATAGAAGCTCAAATAATTGTGATGATATCCAGCAAATGATCATTATATAGGCATCACGTCCAATATTAGTAGACCGACTCCTTCCTGCATCTACTACTATTACTCCACACATCGACCGCTATCCAGCATACATCCAGTGTATTAAGTTCATGGAGAAACAGTGTAATGCAATAAGAATGATGACATGATGTAGACAAGATCTATTCATGTAGGAATATACCCCATCTTGTTATCCTTAATGGCAACCATCAATACGTGTCATGCTGCCCCTTCTATCACTTGGAAAGAACACCGCACGACCGAACCCATCACAAAGCACCTCTTCCCATGGCAAGAAAAATCGATCTAGTCGGCCTAACTAAACCAAAGATTTGAGGAAGAAATATGAGGCTATAAGTAATCATGCATATAAGAGATCAAAAGAAGACTCAAATAACTTTCATGGATAAAATAGATCTGATCATAAACTCAAAGTTCATCGGATCTCAACAAACACACCGCAAAAAGAGTTACATCAAATAGATCTCCAAGAGACCATTGTATTGAGAATCAAAAGAGAGAGATGAAGCCATCTAGATACTAACTACGGACCTGTAGGTCTACAATGAACTACTCACGCATCATCGGAGAGGCACCAATGAGGATGATGAACCCCTCCGTGATGGTGTCTAGATTGGATCTGGAACTTGCGACGTCTGAAATTGTGTTTCGTCGACTCCCATGTTGTTTTTGGATTTTTGGGGTATTTATAGAGCAAAGAGGTGGTTCGGGAGGCGGCCAAGGTGGGCACAGCTCACCAGGGCGCTCCTGGGCCCGCAGGCGCGCCCATGTGGGTTGTGCTCCCCTCAGAGTCCCCCTCTGGTACTTCTTTGGCCCAACAGGTGTCTTTCGGTCCAGAAAAACTGTCCAAAAAGTTTCGCTGCGTTTGGACTCCGTTTGGTACTGATATTTTGCAAAGTAAAAAACAAGCAAGAACAGCAACTAACGCTAGGCACTATGTCAATAGGTTACTCCCAAAAAATGATATAAAGTTGCTATAAAATGATTATAAAACATCCAAGAATGATAATATAACAACATGGAACAATAAAAAAATTTAGATACGTTGGAGACATATCAGCATCCCCAAGCTTAATTCATGCTCGTCCTCGAGTAGGTAAATGAAAAAACAGTATTTTTGATGTGGAATGCTGCCTAACATGTTCATCACATTCTTTTCTTTTGTAGCATGGACATATCAACATCCCCAAGCTTAATTCCTGCTCGTCCCCAAGCTTATAAACAAATAGTCTAGTTTTGACATGAAGATTTCAATATTCAAGCATATCAACAAGCAACCATGTGTTTCAAAATATCAACACGAAAGCAAGTTATCAGTAGCTCTTTATGCTTATGTCAATCATTGATCCATTCATGAAACACACTCGCATATTAGCTACACTCAATGCTCAAGTAGGATCATAGTGCCCCTTTGTCGGTGCTTTATAAGAGAAGATGGAGACTCAAAAAATTAAAAATTGCATAAAGTAAATAGAATGGCCCTTCGTAGAGGGGAGTAGGGATTTGTAGAGGTGCCAGAGCTCAAAGCGAAAAAGTTAGAGATACAACATTTTGGGTGGCATGCCTTTCCTATCAACGAAAACAATCGAGTAGTTTCCAATACTTTTCATGCTAGATATATCATAGGCGGTTTACCAAACAGAAAATAAAGTTTATTCCTTTTTCCACCATACTTTCACATTCCACGGTAGCCGTATCAACGGGTGCCGTCCATACCAACACTTTCTAAGGAATTTATTATTTGACAACATAAAGTAAATTCATTTTTCATTTCGGGATTGAGCATACCTAATACGTTTGCCATAATATCGTGCAATGACAAGTGAATAAACACTCATCTTGGCAATAACACATCTAGCATGGAAAATATTGGCCACCCCCTGCCACTTCATGAGCGGTACGAGCAAACAAAAAGGAAATTATTTTGAAGAGATGGCACATACAAATTTGCTTAGAATGGCACGGGAATACCTCATATAGGTAGGTATGGTGGACTCAAGTGGCAAAACTTGGTTTAAGGATTTTGGATGCACAAGTAGTATTTCTACTTAGTACAAATGAAGGCTAGCAAAAATATTGAGAAGCATCCAACCAAGAAACAAAAAATCACATAAGCAAGCACTGAGCATAGCTAACACTGAATAATGCACCACAAGTAGGATCTAATTTTATTGCATAACTATTGACTTTCATGCTTGCATAGGGAATCACAAACATTAACACCAACATTCTTACTAAAGCATAATTACTCATCAACATGACTCACATATCACTATCATCATATCTCAAAACTATTACAAAGAATCAAGTTTATTTTGTCCAATGATATTCATGATTTTATTACTATATCCCTCTTGAGTATCTATCACTCTAGGACTAATTTCATTTGTTGCTTTTGATAAGCTCAAACAAATTTAAGTGAAGAACATGAGCATAAAAATTTTCATCTAATTTAGCAGCCAGTAGTAGAAATATTGTCTAAACAAAGGGATTACTGGTCGAAAATCCTAGCAAAGCACGCTGGCAGGCACAAAACAATACAACAGAGAGATGTACTTACAAGATCATATCAATGCCTCAGTCCAGGATCTTGGTTGGCCAAGCTGTTAGATCCAGAAGAAACATCGTCCTTGTAGTTTTTGCCAGCTGCATAATAGGTAACAACGACCTGTTAGTATATTTGAATTACATCGGGCAGGTGATGCTGGACGGGTTTAAAGGTGACAAGAACCTAGGTCGTGGCGGGTGCTTGGCATCTTGCCAGACGGTGGGAATCAGGTTAGAAACATCAAGGGTGATGAAGTAGCGTTGGCTGTCGGGGTCCGGTAAGGAGATCTAGAACCGTCGAGTAGGGTGTTTGTGGAGCGGCTCCGGTAGGGTGGACTACGGTGTGGGCGAAGTGGATCTATGGCCGTGGATGAGGGCGTCAGTGAAGCTGCTCCGATGGTTGGGTTAAGGATGGTGTCAACGATGTGGATCTGCAGGCGTGGACGGGGCGTCAAAAGCTGCTCCGGTAGGTTGGATGAGGGTGTAACAAAGCGGATCTGAGGCCGTGGACTTGTGAGTTGGAAAAGCGGCCCCGGTAGGGTTGAGAATGGTATAGGAGAAGCTACTCCGGTAGGGTTGACGATGGTGTCGGCGAAGCGGCTCCGGTAGGGTTGAGGAAGGTGTCGGCGCAGAGGATCAGAGGCCGTCGACAGGGCCGTCGGTGGGGCGGCTCCAGGGGGTGGACGAAGCGTCTCCGGTGGGGAGTACGAATGAGCTGCTGCAGATGCGCTGCGGTTGACGAGAGTACTGGTGAAGCAGATCCGTCGCCGTGGACAAGGCTGGCACTAAATGGGTTGTGGTACAGTGGTGGATGAGCAGTCTACTTGTTTCTAGTGGAGGTGGGAGGGGTAGATGCGGCAGCAGAAGCAGATCCGGCGAGGTGGACGCCGCTGGCAGTGAATGGGCTCTGGTACGCCGGTGGATGAGCAGTCTAGGGTTTCGACAGGGGAGGGGTAGAAAGGCCGATGAAGTACGGACGACGTGATGTAAGATGCTCTGATGCTCCGGTACTGACAGTGACTGCACAGTGCACAAGGTGAGGCTGACTTTGGTAACCCGGGCACGCCGCTTGGACTGGTGTCACCTCGGGCCCAGGGTCTTGTCACTTCACTGTGAGGACGGATGAATAATAGTATTTTGACCATCAAGTGTACCATAGTTGTACTACTACTACTAGTAGGAGTAGTAGGAACATGAGTAGAACTCCTGTGCTAGCATGCCTCTGGGTTCACTTCTCCTCCAGATATCATCCATATTGCAAGCAGAACCAAATTCTCGTGCATGCGTAAGTGCGAAGAAGGACTTTTCTTTTTTGAGGATAACCACATGTTCCTTAACTAGAGAATGTTGTGTCTCCCATGCACGCGCCAATATCCATCCGAACTAGCTGTGACACATTTTTTTATCCACCTGTCAGAAGGGGTGCAGAAATAAAAAGGAATCATAAAATGTCTCGCCACGGTGATTCAAAAGAGTGACCTCAACTAGACAGTGGCACATGTAGCGCTAGAAGGATGGGCACGTATAGGGACATGTAACACTCCTCAGTCTACCCGCGTAGCCTTTTCATTTAGTCTACCTAGCCGTCTAATCAACTGCCTGCAGGCCACTTCTCCCATTTACTTCTCCATCGGGAACCGCTTTTCCTCGGCTTCTTCACTACTCCTTCATCTTCATTTGCATCCAAACCACACTGGATTCACAGTGTTTTAACCTCTTCACATCCTCCTGGAGTAATTCTGAAGCCCCTTTAAATAATCATCTTCTTCAGTTAGACTAGCCATCTAATCCTAATTCTCCAAACCATAGCCCTCCGGTCCAGCGGTTCCAAATGGTGAAAGAGATCGAGATGCTGGTTTTTAGCGTCCAACAGTCCTCGTTGAAGGCTCCTTCACCATAGTTGCCACAGTCACCGACCACCCAAGGGTTGTTCGGAAGTGGATCAACAATGTATCCAACTCCCTCCAAAAGGTGGAGATGAAGGTCATCGGTCTCGATGCAGAGTACATGGAGCGTGCCAGTGGGAAGATCAAACGCGCCACCGTCCTTCAGCTGTGCCTCGAAGATGATGTTTTGGTGTACCACATCATACACGCGCCCTCCATACCAGGTGAGCTTCACAATTTGTTGTCTCGGGAGGACATATACTTCTGTGGGGCAGCCATCGCAGGGGACAAACAGAAGTTGGAGCCGTACAACCTTGATTTGAAAAGCATCGCTGATGTACAAACCAAAATAAAGATTCCTATAGAAGATTGTGATAAACCGACACCATCCCTATTCGATGTAGCAAATTTTGTGCTCGGAACAAATATTCAGAAGGGTGACGAGACGGTGGCATTAAGGTCGTCTGGATGGGAGAATTATCCCTTGACGTACGAGCAGATAAAATATGCTGCCCTCAATGCCCGTGTGAGTTTTGAGATAGCTGCAAGGTCCAGAGAGCTTGTTGCGAAGTCGTCTCCCACAGAAAATGAGAACAACAACAACAACAACAACAACAACAACAACAACAACAACAACAACAACAACAACAACAACAACAACAACAACAACAACAACAACAACAACAACAACAACAACAACAACAACAACAACAACAACAACAACAACAATAACAACAACAACAATAACAAAGAAGAAGAAGAAGAAGCTGCACCAGCAGCAGGGCATTATGGATGGATGAACTATTTCCTCTTTTGTAAAAAAATTCCATCTCTGTGTATATTGATATAGATGGACTATTTCGATGGTGTGCATGTCTTTGAAACAAGTAGTAGCGTGGGTCCGCTTGACTATACAGAACTGTTTATCCCCCTTGATTTTTCTACTACTACTCCTTCCAGTGATCGGTATGCAATGAATGTGTCCGTAGACATGACAACTTGTCCATGGAAGTTCAACTATGGCGACCATCACGTTTCATCCACTGCCACTCGCGATTCCCATGACGCCGCTCCAACCCACGGCATCATGTCCCCCGACGTGCGCCTCACCCCTCTCGGCCGCACCGCCCCTCAGCCTTTGTGTGCTTGACATGTGGGCCACCTGAAATGCGGCGAGCATCAAGTTTGTACCACAGCCGCACGCGATTACCACGACGCCCTCGAACCCATGACACCACACGTCCCCCGACCTGCAGCTCACCCCTCTCAGCCCCACTGCCCCTCTGCCTTTGGGAGCATTACATGTGGACCAGCCACCTATCGGGTCCACATGTTATTGACTCAAAGGCAGGTGTAGTAAGGCGTTGAAGCTCAGTCCCGAGGGCCCTGAGAGGGAAATGTAACTCATGCGCCAGACCTTGTGGTGCTATCGCTGCACGAACTCGTGCCAAACTCGAGATTTGTTTCTTTACTATACATGCACTCAACGATTTAATTGACATTGTAATCTCAACATGTGATGGGGAGCTCTAAATTTGTATTTGAAACTTGTAAAATGAAAAAATTCAAAACAAATAAACTGGGAGTCAGGGAGTATACTGTAGGATGTGTCCCATACGAAACAAGTCCCCTGGTTTGTCACCGCGAAGATTAGGTTAGAAAGGAGCACAGTGTCTTCGTACTCGTACGGCAAAAAATCGGCCGCAGACAACATGGTCCAGCTTTGACCGCCAAGTGCAAGGTTCGTGCTATCGTCTTCAGTCTCACTGTGGTTCCATCGTACCAATTCATGCGGTGGCCCGTTGCATGGGTGATCCCAATGTTGGACAAAGGTTCTATGGGAACGGTGTCACCGTTGTAAATGTTGTGCAAATTGATGTTGGTACCCCCCTGTGACGCCCGGATAATCAAGCTACAGTAACCTCTGCTAATGATGCCACGTCACCACTCTTACTGTTGTAAATCTCACGATGGTTCAATCCCGTTCGAATTCAAAAATTCAAAATCAAGTCAAACGGTAAAGTTTTCAAACATTAAAATTAAAATGTTCTAGAGGTGGCAAATAATGCTTAGGTAATTATGGTGGAGGATCACATTTTTATAAAATAATTAAAAGCACTAAACTAAATAAAACAGTGGCTTATACAAATAATTAGATGCATTTTATAAATATTAAAACATTAAACTATTTTATTAGGTATGAGAAATTAATGTGGCAATAGAGTGTTTATAGATACTAATTTAGGGGCTAATGGTATATTTTATAAAACTAAAAGTAAATAAAACAAAAGAAACTACAAAAAAAAATAGAAACAAACAAAAAAAAGGGGAAAGAGAGAAAGGCCCCCACTGGGTTTCGGCCCAGCAGGCCGGCCCATTCGGCCACAGGCCCAGGCCGCCCCCCCCACTCCCCCATAACCCCTGGGCGACCAAACCCTAACCCCCAACGCACCATTGCCCCCCCACTCGCTCCCACGTTCCCCGTCTCCCGATCCAAATCTAGATCGGGGACGAAACCCCCTCGACGCCGTCCCCATCGCCTCGTCGCCGTGCATCGCACCACCGCCGCCCGAAAACCTCGCCGAGGTCTCCTCCTCTCCTCAAGCCACTCGCCTACACCATCGTCGCTCGTCCTCATCCCCTCCCTCGCTGCATTGAGGCGCTGCGCCCGTCGTGCCCGACGCCAGAGCTCCCTCGCCGGACTGCCTCCTCCACCTCACCGGTCTGCCTCCCTCCTACGCACGTCATCGTCGTCGTCCTCCCCAAACCCCACTGCCCCGTTCCCTACATGCCCGATGTGAGCCCCGCCTTGCTCCCTCCCTCTCCCTCGCGCGCTCGCGCTCGTCGCCGAGGTCCCCGCCGATCTCGCCCCCGGTAGACGCGCTCCGGCCGCGTCCGATGCGCGCTCACCGCGCCGTGCCCGCGCACCGCACCTGCCGTGGCCCCCAGCCCCCCTGCTGCCTCCGATGCGGCCACCGAATCCCCCCTGCGCCGGCGACGCCGCTACACCCGCGGCCAACTCCGGCACCCCGGCCCCCGCGCCCTGCTTCCCCACGCCCGCATCTCGCGTCGGCCTCGCCCACTGCCCCGCGCGGCCTCCCGTGCGCTGCTGCGCTCACCGCCGCCGCCACCTTTGACCAGTGCCCCCGCCCGCACTGCTCTGGCCGGTGGCGCCCCGGCCAAACCTCACCGGCGCGCTACCACTCCCACCATGCGGCGGGCCATGCCTGGACCGTCTCGGGCACCCAGCGCCCACGCCCGTTCGGGCGGTGCCCGCGCTCGCACCGCCCTGTGGCCGTTAGGCCCTTGGGGCCACAGACATGTGGGGCCCATGCCCCAGAACTTTATTTTAAAAAAAGAATTAAAAATAAATAAATAAATAAATAAATAAATAAATACATTAATTAATTAATCAATAAGTGAATTAATTAGGTTAATTAATCATGTTTAATTAAGCTAATTAACCAGTTAGTTTAATTAAATAGTACTTAGTTTAACTAAGGCCTAATTAACCTAAGCAGAGTATGACAGGTGGGTCCCACTGGACCCACATGTCAGTTTGACCCAGTCCAACTTTGTTGACTACTGACGTCAGCATGACATCATGCTGATGTCATTAATTCATTTTCGAATTAATTTAAATAATTAATTAAATACCAGAAATTAATAAAATCTTCAGAAAATCATATCTTTTAATCCGTAACTCGGATTAAAATACTTTCTACATGAAAGTTGCTCAGAACGACGAGACTAATCCGGGTACGCAGCCCGTTTGTCAGCCACACATCCCTAGCATAGCAAACACGCAACTTTTCCCCTCCGGTTCATCTGTCCGAAAACGCGAAACACCGGGAATACTTTCCCGGATGTTTCCCCCTTTCGCCGGTATCACATAATACTGCGTTAGGACATACCTAGCACCGCGTATTGCCGCGTCTTGCTTTGTGTTGCATTTGATTGCTCTGTTATTTATTGTGTTCCCCCTCCGTTACTCCTTTCCGGTAGACTCCGAGACCGCTGCCAATGTCCGTGTGTTCGACTACATCGAAGATGACCCCTCCTTGCCAGAGCAACCAGGAAAGCCCCCCCCCCTTGATCACCAGATATCGCCTACTCTCCTCTATACTGCTTGCATTAGAGCAGTGTAGCATGTTACTGCTTTTAGTTAATCCTATACTGCTGCATAGCCTGTCCTTGCTACTACTGTTGTTAACTTTACCTGCTATCTTACTGCTTAGTATAGGATGCTAGAGTTCCATCAGTGGCCCTACACTCTTGTCCGTCTGCCATGCTATACTACTGGGCTGTGATCACTTCGGGAGGTGATCACGGGTATATACTATATACTTTACACTATTACATTACCTGTGGTACTGTTCGGAGATGGGGGCTGAAAGGACAGGTGGCTCCATCCCAGTAGAGGTGGGCCTGGGTTCCCGACGGCCCCCAACTGTTACTTTGTGGCGGAGCGACAGGGCAGGTTGAGACCGCCTAGGAGAGAGGTGGGCCTGGCCCTGTCCGGCGTTCGTGGATACTTAACACGCTTAACGAGATCTTGGTATTTGATCTGAGTTGGCTACGAGCTTATACGCACTAACCATCTACGCGGGAGTAGTTATGGGTATCCCGGCGTCGTGGTATCAGCCGAAGCACTTCGTGACGTCAGCAACTGAGTGGCGCGCGCCGGATTGGACTGGAACGCCACTAGGCTAGGTCTGCTTCCGGCCGCGTACGCAACGTGCAGGTGTGCTCAGGGAGATGGGCCCAGACCCCTGCGCGCTTAGGTTTAGACCGGCGTGCTGGCCTCTCCGTTGAGCCTAGGTGGGGCTGCGACGTGTTGATCTTCCGCGGCCGGGCATGACCCAGGAAAGTGTGTCCGTCCAAATGGGATCAAGCGTGTTGGGTAAGTTGGTGCACCCCTGCCGGGAAGTTAATCTATTCGAATAGCCATGATCTTCGGTAACAGGACGACTTGGAGTTGTACCTTGACCTTATGACAACTAGAACCGGATACTTAATAAAACACACCCTTCCAAGTTCCACAGACAACCCGGTGATCGCTTTTCCACAGGGCGACGAGGGGAGGATCGCCGGGTAGGGTTATGCTATGCGATGCGACTAGAGATGCTACTTGGAGATGCTACTTGGAGATGCTACTTGGAGGACTTCAATCTACTGTCTTCTACATGCTGCAAGACGGAGGCTGCCAGAAGCGTAGTCTTCGACAGGATTAGCTATCCCCCTCTTATTCTGGCATTCTGCAGTTCAGTCCACTGATATGGCCCTTTACACATATACCCATGCATATGTAGTGTAGGTCCTTGCTTGCGAGTACTTTGGATGAGTACTCACGGTTGCTTTTCTCCCTCTTTTCCCCCCTTTCCCTTCTACCTGGTTGTCGCAACCAGATGCTGGAGCCCTGGAGCCAGACGCCACCGTCGACGACGACTACTACCCCGGAGGTGCCTACTACTACGTGCAGCCCGCTGACGACGACTAGGAGTAGTTTAGGAGGATCCCAGGCAGGAGGCTTGCGCCTCTTTCGATCTGTATCCCAGTTTGTGCTAGCCTTCTTAAGGCAAACTTGTTTAACTTATGTCTGTACTCAGATATTGTTGCTTCCGCTGACTCGTCTATGATCGAGCACTTGTATTTGAGCCCTCGAGGCCCCTGGCTTGTATTATGATGCTTGTATGACTTATTTATGTTTTAGAGTTGTGTTGTGATATCTGCCCGTGAGTCCCTGATCTTGATCGTACACATTTGCGTGCATGATTAGTGTACGATTGAATCGGGGGCGTCACAAGTTGGTATCAGAGCCAACTGCCTGTAGGAATCCCTCTTCCACACTCCTTGGCCGAAGTTGAGTCTAGTCGATGAAAACTGTTTTACTAACATGGCTGTGCGGCCCATGGGCCCATGTCGCCATTGGGTGGTATTAGGATCTTTTGTTCCTCGTCTATACTTTGGAACTCTGATCTCTCTTCTATTCGGGTTAAATGATTTTGCTAAAATCTAACTTTAGGTTCTCGTTACACTTCCTACCGGAGAGCCGCTTCATTACATATGATCAACTACTTCAACAGAAGATTTTGACAATACTCTCCGATGTTCTCCTGAGACTTTGTGCCATCGATTTTGCGATTCCCTTCCATCGATAATCCCTATGGATAACCATGTACACTTGCCATTCATTCAATGATTCCCCGTTGATCTTGTTATTACAAGATACCTCGAAATCCTCTCTACTGTTTCGACAATCCTTTGAGTTTACTGCCTTGCAGTTCTTTACCGCATGAATACCCCCTACGGATAATTCCTCGCACTTATCGAGAGAAACCTACACCAGTGAATTTCTTTTTCGTAGGTGATCCTGCTCCCAATCGCAGATTTGAATAATCAAGTCGGTATGGGGCTGCTCCCTTTTGTTACTCCGAAAATCTTCATCCCAGTTGTTCGTATGCTTCATAAGATACTCTTAAATACTGTCCGATCTTCTGAAGATCCTCAACAACCTATTGCTCTTGAAATTCTTGGTTGCTTGCATTGGGATTAAATCCTATAAGTCTGGTAATCTTATTGGCATCCTTTGTCATTATCATTTTAAGTCAGTTGATCCAATATGATGTGAATGCCCTCAATCCTCAGTCATATCCTAGAATTCATCCTTCTGGCTCAGACGTCATTTCAAACGTGGGCTGGTTCTCGCCAATCAAATTGTCGTCGATTGTGCCCCTAAGTATATTGAACTTATCCATCCTTGATCGGAGCGTCTGCTTCTGATCCTTCGCTTTGTAAATCATAATTCCTTTGCAATTGAGCTCCAAGTTACTTAGTTGTTTCTATAATCCAATGTCTTTGCATTGATTCTTCCTCTGGTTGTGAGCCGATACTCACATCAGATCCTTTATGGACCATCAGAACCTTGTTGGATTTTATCCGACAATGTCCTTCATATTCAATCACTTTGGAAGTTCTTTCCTTGATACGTAATGCCTTTGGTAAATTGTATCCTCTGCTTTTGTGAACCATGCTCTACTTTCGAGCTTGTGTTAATTACTTCTAAAAATTTGTGGTATATGTTCCTAAGACGCCTCGATGGGTTGAACCAATGCCTTAACTAATCTATGTGAGCCCGGAAGATTTCACGGGCCATACTCATCTGGTATTTCACCAGGTAAAACTGTCAACACTAATACCATTATCAAAACGAGAAGTGAATGTAAGGTTGTGCTTTGGAGAAGTGGGAGTCGACCTTGAACTTTGTGTTCATGCCCATGGACCCGATGTGGAATCTATCATGAAAGCTTCTTCTATTAATAATGGTCCCCTTGTTATAAGTTCATCTTGTATCTATGTTGGTCCTTTGCGACCGTGGTACTGACCATGATTGATCATCTTTGATCCTTTTCTCGGACAAGTTGAACCACTTGTCCTCTGCAGATCAATGCACCCGTCCAACCTCTATTATGATTTACCTTCGAGTATTACCCTGTGGTATCTCGATAATAGCACAGGACCATATTACTTCTTATGAGTTCTTCAAGTATTATTTCTCACCGATTCCAATTTTCCCCGGGTTATGAGTTGTTAGACACTCAAGGACACTGATAAGTGAATCAATTTCGCACTCCGATTCAATAGCTCTAAGTAATCTCCGTTGCTTATGAGTTTATTAATCCTTCAAGTCATTCCTAGCCTGATCGGCTATATCATTAAAGTGCTAACTTTTAACTGTGCTACCTGGTCCTTATTCCCAGAGCACAACTTTTGGTGACGAGCTAAGCTTACGTCGATCTTCCTTGTCTTATCGTTCCACCTTGAACGACAAGCTTGAATTCGAGTTTGTGTCCTACTCATGGTCCCAAGATCATTTCGTTTCATCATTCCTTTGACTTGAGGTCATCGCCGATCGATTACATCTCCAGGAAACCTCTCGACAGAATCTGTCATGATCATCATCAACATTCTGAGCTCTTCCTGGATATCAATTGAATTCATGATGAGAAATACCGTCCTTGCCCTCGATGATTTGCGTTGTCATCGACCACTTTAATGCCTCCCCTCCAACACAAACTTGTTCGTATTTTGTGTTATACCTTGAGTTCCTTGCTATCCAGCAGTTGTTCTTAATTACTTTGGAATATTACCATCTTTTATGTCAAGAATGTGGTGAGAATTTCACCACCTCTTAAAAATTCTTGGTACAGTGGTGCATCTCGCCATCACCATTCTTTTCTTAGTCCCCGTGTTGAGTGAACTCTGTTGTGCGAATTTATTATCTCTAGCTACCCTATTGCTTCAGAGTTAATGGACAATAATTCCAATTTAGTGTGTTGGTTGCTCAATCGACATTCCGACGTTGGTTGTGCAACCCAGCCCATATTTTGGGTACACCTTTCAACCAATGATTAATTGTGTATGTTTTCCTTGAACATACATCATTATATCATTTGATCCGACAAATGGTATCCCCTTGTTCACATAACTGTGGAAATCCATCTTTTTGGATACCCCATTGAAATATCGCTAAGTCCATCAGCCACCTCCTCATCCTCTCCTTGGCTTAATGATGAATCCCTTCGTATATCCAGAGTCTGACCTTTGCCTGAACACCATGGCAATGCTACCTTGAAGCATGTCTGTGGTACTCCAATTTTCAATAAGAGCATTTGAAGAACAATGCTAAATTTTCTCTGTCCATTATCCAAATACCGTTGTTTGGGCTATGTCATGAAATCCTCTCCCCTTACCTAAATGGTTTCTACTTACTATCCTGTCATGGATATCATGCTCTGCTTATCCTTGGAAAGGATATACCCCTGAAATATATGTTTAAACACATTTTTCTTTCCATTGTTTTCTTTAACCTTTCTTGCGATCAATATGATCTAAGCAGTAACAATTCCGTGCTTATGTAACCAACTCGGTGCATAATTCTGTCAGAAAGACCCTGTTGCTTTTGTTGATGACATTCTGGTAACCACCGATGGACGAGAACTTTGCCTACTGGTCCACCTCGTTCAACGAGCAGGAAAATGGCTCTCTTCGTCCCTCGCCCTTGGTATCGATGTTGTTGCCGACATAGCTGACAGGCTATCCTCTGACATGCCTTGCTTACATGATCTTGCAAGACGTCACTGCCCTTCCTACTTTAACCCACATGGTGGGCCCATAACCCACAGTTCCACATGATCGAAACCTGACTCTCCTGTACACCCCCTGTTTCTAAAGTTATTTCTCGTGCGTGGCCTTGTATGTAATTCACAGACCACCATCCTAGTGATCTATTCTGGTATCGGACACAATACTTATTCCCATTGCTTTGAACCCCATTTCATGCCATGTTCCAGGCATCAAGCGATTGCATGCCCGCTCGAAACTTTCCATGTTACCTCCTTACCTTGCTCTCGATATTTTCGTAAATTTCAATTCGAGAGTTACTTTTCGCCACGTTCCCTAATGATTTTCTACCGGATAAGCAACCATGCAGAATTCCATTCTTCCGGTATACCCATCCTTTACTCCTCTGTAAGTGCGATGGAGTTCCCAAAGGAAGGACGACAGCTTCCTCATGATGCATGGATGTAGAGAAATGAAGACATCAACACTAAGGATCAACCTCTTCAAGAAGGGCAACCAAGACCGAGAAGACACGTTAGAATTTCGTAACAAGAACTTCCCCCTACTCCCCTCTTAAATCTCGGGACGAGATTTCTTGTAGTGGAGGAGAATTGTGACGCCCGGATAATCAAACTACAGTAACCTCTGCTAATGATGCCAAGTCACCACTCTTACTGTTGTAAATCTCACGATGGTTCAATCCTGTTTGAATTCAAAAATTCAAAATCAAGTCAAACGGTAAAGTTTTCAAACATTAAAATTAAAATGTTCTAGAGGTGGCAAATAATGCTTAGGTAATTATGGTGGAGGATCACATTTTTATAAAATAATTAAAAGCACTAAACTAAATAAAACAGTGGCTTATAGAAATAATTAGATGCATTTTATAAATATTAAAACATTAAACTATTTTATTAGGTATGAGAAATTAATGTGGTAATAGAGTGTTTATAAATACTAATTTAGGGGCTAATGGTATATTTTATAAAACTAAAAGTAAATAAAACAAAAGAAACTACAAAAAATAGAAACAAACAAAAAAAGGGGGAAAGAGAGAAAGGCCCCCACTGGGTTTTGGCCCAGCACGCCGGCCCATTCGGCCACAGGCCCAGGCCGCCCCCCCACTCCCCCATAACCCCTGGGCGACCAAACCCTAACCCCCAACGCACCATTCCCCCCCCCCCCCACTCGCTCCCACGTTCCCCGTCTCCCGATCCAAATCTGGATCGGGGACGAAACCCCCTCGACGCCGTCCCCATCGCCTCGTCGCCGTGCATTGCACCACCGCCGCCCGAAAACCTCGCCGAGGCCTCCTCCTCTCCTCAAGCCAGTCGCCTACACCATCATCGCTCGTCCTCATCCCCTTCCTCGCTGGATCGAGGCGCTGCGCCCGTCGTGCCCGACGCCGGAGCTCCCTCGCCGGACTGCCTCCTCCACCTCACCGGTCTGCCTCCCTCCTACGCACGTCATCGTCGTCGTCCTCCCCAAACCCCACTGCCCCGTTCCCTACATGCCCGATGTGAGCCCCGCCTTGCTCCCTCCCTCTCCCTCGCGTGCTCGCGCTCGTCGCCGAGGTCCCCGCCGATCTCACCCCCGGTTGACGCGCTCCGGCCGCGTCCGATGCGCGCTCACCGCGCCGTGCCCGCGCACCGCACCTGCCGTGGCCCCCAGCCCCCCTGCTGCCTCCGATGCGGCCACCGAATCCCCCCTGCGCCAGCGACGCCGCTACACCCGCGGCCAACTCCGGCACCCCGGCCCCCGCGCCCTGCTTCCCTGCGCCCGCATCTCGCGTCGGCCTCACCCACTGCCCCGCGCGGCCTCCCGTGCGCTGCTGCGCTCACCGCCACCGCGACCTTTGACCAGTGCCCCTGCCCGGACTGCTCCGGCCGGTGGCGCCCCGGCCAAACCTCACCGGCGCGCTACCACTCCCACCGTGCGGCAGGCCGTGCCTGGACCGTCTCGGGCACCCAGTGCCCACGCCCGTTCGGGCGGTGCCCGCGCTCGCACCGCCCTGTGCCCGTTAGGCCCTTGGGGCCACAGACATGTGGGGCCCATGCCCCAGAACTTTATTTAAAAAAAAGAATTAAAAATAAATAAATAAATAAATAAATAATAATTACATTAATTAATTAATCAATAAGTGAATTAATTAGGTTAATTAATCATGTTTAATTAAGCTAATTAACCAGTTAGTTTAATTAAATAGTACTTAGTTTAACTAAGGCCTAATTAACCTAAGCAGAGTATGACAGGTGGGTCCCACTGGACCCACATGTCAGTTTGACCCAGTCCAACTCTGTTGAATACTGACATCAGCATGACATCATGCTGATGTCATTAATTCATTTTCGAATTAATTTAAATAATTAATTAAATACTAGAAATTAATAAAATGTTCAGAAAAACATATCTTTTAATCCGTAACTCGGATTAAAATACTTTCTACATGAAAGTTGCTCAGAACGACGAGAAGAATCCGGGTACGCGACCCGTTTGTCAGCCACACATCCCTAGCATAGCAAACACACAACTTTTCCCCTCCGGTTCATCTGTCCGAAAACGCGAAACACCGGGAATACTTTCTCGGATGTTTCCCCCTTTCGCCGGTATCACATAATATCGCGTTAGGACATACCTAGCACCGCGTATTGCCGCGTCTTGCTTTGTGTTGCATTTGATTGCTCTGTTATTTATTGTGTTCCCCTCCGTTACTCCTTTCCGGTAGACTCCGAGACCGCTGCCGATGTCCGTGTGTTCGACTACATCGAAGATGACCCCTCCTTGCCAGAGCAACCAGGCAAGCCCCCCCTTGATCACCAGATATCGCCTACTCTCCTCTATACTGCTTGCATTAGAGTAGTGTAGCATGTTACTGCTTTTAGTTAATCCTATACTGCTGCATAGCATGTCCTTGCTACTACTGTTGTTAACTTTACCTGCTATCCTACTGCTTAGTATAGGATGCTAGAGTTCCATCAGTGGCCCTACACTCTTATCCGTCTGCCATGCTATACTACTGGGCTGTGATCACTTCGGGAGGTGATCACGGGTATATACTATATACTTTACACTATTACATTACCTATGGTACTGTTCAGAGATGGGGGCTGAAAGGACAGGTGGCTCCATCCCAGTAGAGGTGTGCCTGGGTTCCCGACGGCCCCCAACTGTTACTTTGTGTTAGAGCGACAGGGCAGGTTGAGACCGCCTAGGAGAGAGGTGGGCCTGGCCCTGTTCGGCGTTCACGTATACTTAACACGCTTAACGAGATCTTGGTATTTGATCTGAGTTGGCTACGAGCTTATACGCACTAACCATCTACGCGGGAGTAGTTATGGGTATCCCGGCGTCGTGGTATCAGCCGAAGCACTTCGTGACGTCAGCAACTGGGTGGCGCGCGCCGGATTGGACTGGAACGCCACTAGGCTAGGTCTGCTTCCAGCCGCGTATGCAACGTGCAGGTGTGCTCAGGGCGATGGGCCCAGACCCCTGCGCGCTTAGGTTTAGACCGGCGTGCTGGCCTCTTCGTTGAGCCTAGGTGGGGCTGCGACATGTTGATCTTCCGCGGTCGGGCATGACCCAGGAAAGTGTGTCCAGCCAAATGGGATCAAGCGTGTTGGGTAAGTTGGTGCACCCCTGCAGGGAAGTTAATCTATTCAAATAGCCGTGATCTTCGGTAACAGGACGACTTGGAGTTGTACCTTGACCTTATGACAACTAGAACTGGATACTTAATAAAACACACCCTTCCAAGTTCCACAGACAACCCGATGATCGCTTTTCCACAGGGCGACGAGGGGAGGATCGCCGGGTAGGGTTATGCTATGCGATGCGACTAGAGATGCTACTTGGAGATGCTACTTGGAGATGCTACTTGGAGGACTTCAATCTACTCTCTTCTACATGCTGCAAGACGGAGGCTGCCAGAAGCGTAGTCTTTGACAGGATTAGCTATCCCCCTCTTATTCTGGCATTCTGCAGTTTAGTCCACTGATATGGCCCTTTACACATATACCCATGCATATGTAGTGTAGCTCCTTGCTTGCGAGTACTTTGGATGAGTACTCACGGTTGCTTTTCTCCCTCTTTCCCCCCCCTTTCCCTTCTACCTGGTTGTCGCAACCAGATGCTGGAGCCCTGGAGCCAGACGCCACCGTCCACGACGACTACTACCCCGGAGGTGCCTACTACTACGTGCAGCCCACTGACGACGACCAGGAGTAGTTTAGGAGGATCCCAGGCAGGAGGCCTGCGCCTCTTTCGATCTGTATCCCAGTTTGTGCTAGCCTTCTTAAGGCAAACTTGTTTAACTTATGTCTGTACTCAGATATTGTTGCTTCCGCTGACTTGTCTATGATCGAGCACTTGTATTCGAGCCCTCGAGGCCCCTGGCTTGTATTATGATGCTTGTATGACTTATTTATGTTTTAGAGTTGTGTTGTGATATCTTCCCGTGAGTCCCTGATCTTGATCGTACACATTTGCGTGCATGATTAGTGTACGATTGAATCGGGGGCGTCACACCCCCCCCCCCCCCCCCCCCGTACATATGCAAGCCAATCTCCACTCGCACCGAGCCTAACCTGTGAAATCGTGGGCAGGGGGAGAATTAGGAAATGGACATAGAAGTAGTCTTTAGAATGCATTTACTACGTGATCATACTCATCTTACCTGCTCATCAAACAAAATCCGGGTGCCCCTCGTTGTCAGCATCTCAAGGGGCATCAACCTGCAACTACAGCCACGCCGCGCTGGAGAAACCCCCAAGGAAACATCCTCATGCATTGCACGGAACATCAAGATGCATTTGTATGAGTAGTTTATCTTGTGAGAGAGAAGGATGAACGAGGGAAGGACTTATTTGCAAATGTGGAGAGGGGTGTGCCAAACTACGGCCACGCCGCCCTAAAAATTTGAGTTTGGGTCGGTGGCACACCCTGCGGCAAGATCCCGTGTGGGCTTCTTCTATAACTAGAGAGATGCCCGTGCATTGCAGGGAACATCAAGATGCATTTTTTTACAAAACACCTGTTGTGATTGACCCTTGCAGGAGTAATCCCATGTGTACAAACTAATCATATCTCGAGAATTTTATCAGAAAAATGGTACCTTTGGAACAAGTTTTCTCTACTACTACTCCTTGTAGTGAGCGGTATGCAATGCATGTGTAGCCAGACATGACAGCTTATCCATGCAAGTTGAACTACAGCGACCATCACGTTTCTTGTTTCTACCACTGCCACACCCACACGCGATTCCCACGATGCCGCTCCAACCCACGGCACGACGTCCCCCGACGTGCGCCTCATCCCTCTTGGCCCCACCGCTCCTCTGCCTTTGTGTGCATGACATGCGGGCCAGCTGAACTGCGGCGACCATCAACTTTCTACCACAGCCACACTCGATTGGACGCGGTTTGCCTGCTCCAATCCATACTCCCACACCATCGAATTTTCATCCAATGGTTGTGACACATTTCGTCCTGGGCATCAATCCTCAGCTGGAGTACTTCTGTACTATAGGTAGTACCCGCCGGTGTGGCCATCTACGCCTCGTAATGCCTCAACGCCCAGCTGTGGCACCCTCGCCATGGCCAGACCACCACCGGTCGGTTCATCTCGAACGACTGAGTCACGAACCACGCCACCACCGTGAGAATGACATGTGGGCCAGCCGCATTTAAGGTCCTCATGTCATTGACTCATAGGCCGGTGCACTAAACCACTGAAGCTCGGTCCCGTGGGCCCCGAGAGGGAAATGTAACTCCTGTGGCAGGCCTTGTGGTGCTCCCGCAGTACGACCTCATGCCAAACCCAGAATTTGTTTATTACACTATAGCATGTAAGCTTTGAGTCATATATGCATGATGTAGATGTTCGTTTAATTCTTATAGTTCATCTAGTTCAAAATCAATTAGTTTTACAAAAAAACTATTTTAAGATTCATGGAAATGTGCATTGTAAAGCATAAAGTAAAAATAAATAGTGACAATTCATTTTGAAAAAAGAAGTTTGGGCAATTAAGATATCATTAGGTTTTACACATGGGATTACTCCTGCATGGGTCAATCACAATAGGTGTTTTGTAAAAAAATGCATCTTGATGTTCCGTTCAATGCACGGGCACCTTGCTAGTCTCTACTCTTATAAAAAACCGAGTTGGTGATGATGGTGTGCCTGCCATCCTGCAATATGGACCGTCCGATCTATATCTGACGGATAGAAAGCAAACTATGACAATTTTGCAAAAAGATACCCGCACCCGTCTCCACAATTGCAGATAATGACTTCCCTCGTTCATCTTCGTCTCCCACGAGATAAACAGCTCGTATAAATGCATCTTGATGTTCCATGCAACACATGGTCCTCTTGCTAGTTATTATTCTCTCTACTCTTATAAAAAACCGAGTTGGTGATGATGGTGTGCCTGCCATCTTGTAATATAGACCGTCTGATCTATATCTGACGGATAGAAAGCAAACTATGACAATTTTACAAAAAAAACGCACCTCTCTCCACATTTATAGATAAGGCCTTGCCTCGTTCATCCTTATCTCCCACAACCTCATTGTTGAGCAATTAAAAAAGGAAGTGTCTGGAATAATCTGGCATGGTGGCCACCTACCGGCGCCGTCCATCCCCATGCATCCGCCCAGTCCGACCACCAGTCACCACCACGCCCTACTCCTCCTCACCTTATCTATAATCTTTCTCGAGATATCATTTTTTTGATGAAATGGTCGAGATACCATTTTTCCTATAAAATTCTCGAGATATCATTAATTTTTACACATGGGATTACTACTGCATGGGTCAATCACAACAGGTGTTTTGTAAAAAATTGCATTTTGATGTTCCCTGCAATGCACGGGCATCTTGCTAGTTATTTATTATATATAAAAAATGGAGTTGGTGATGATGGTGTGCCTGCCATCCTGCAATATAGGCCGTCCGATTTATATCTGACGGATAGTAAGGAAACTATGGCAATTTTTCAAAAAGATACCCACACCCCTCTCCACATTTGCAAATAAGGCCTTCCCTCGTTCATCCTTTTCTCTCACAAGATAAACTACTCATAGAAATGCATCTTGATGTTCCGTGCAACGCATGGGCATCTTGCTAGTAGGGGTATAGATGTGCCGGCCCGTGCGTTGCAATGGATCCAAAGTATATCTATTTAGTGGAGTGCACTCTAAACACATTATCTATTTATTTTTCTCTAACCTTCGTAGCCAGGCAACCGAGCCACATAAGCTTCATGGGTGCCCCCCACATCATATTATTCATACTATGTTGAATGAAAAAAGATAAATCACCCAAAATAAGATCTTACTTTTTTTTCTTCCTACGATGTTGTGCCATGCACGTACTTAGTTGTATAGTGGTAGTACTAGTTGTAGTACAAACTTCATACTAGTAGGAGTAGTTGTACGGAATGCACCTACTCTATCAACGAGCCCCATCAGACACCAAATTTCTTGGCTTCCGATCTTCCCCTCATTTTTGTTTCCCAACCCGGCGGCGGGTGGGGTGTGGTTTGTCAATAGTCGGTTTGCTCAACGGCGGTCCCACATGAAAGTGAAAATGCTAGGCAACACGCCTTCCATCGCTATGGGGTGTGCCAGACGGGCCATGGAGTACTCCCGATTCCCGGGCGTGTGGGGGTGCGACGCGAATGCGGCAGGCCTTTAACTTTTACTAGCAATGTGCCCGTGCGTTGCGACAGATCCAAAGTAGTAGAATAGTAGTACTTGTTCACAAACTTGAAAGAAATCACTCTTGTTTTGATATACTCCTAATATATTACTTTTCACTCAAAATATATTTCTCAGGCTGTTTTGATGAGGTGAGGGAGGGATGTGGTTGCTTTCAAGATAATAATGGGTTTTCTGCAAATTGGAGTAGAGAAGTGGGCTACTGTTGCAAAAATGCCACAACTTACCTCACAGCCGTTAGATGCAGATCTAATGGTCAGAAACGACGGATGGCTGACACACCACCATCACCAACTGAGTCTTTTATAGGAGTTGGAGTAGGGAAACATGTATAAATTGTAACATTTGGTTATGCTCCTTGGCACGATCAATAGATAACGATTGGAAATGATAGGGCGGGGCTATTTCCACCAGATAAGCAGGGCACATAGTAGCTATAGGTTGGCACATTGTCAGTTTGGTCACATGTGGTCCGACATGTTCTAGTGTTTCTAGCAAGATGCTCGTGCGTTGCACGAAGTTGATGGAAAAGGTAAGAACAACTTATAAATTGACGGATGGAGTACTAGTTACAGTGATGCATATAATTAAGCAAAGGGATCGCACATGTCGGTATTGACTGGAACGAGAATGCAATAGCACAATAAGAATTAAGTCCACGATGATGCGATCGCAGTGGTGGTTACAGGAGGCAAGAAGAAAGATGCATCCATCAACGTACGACCTCCTCCTCCTCAACTAGTGCGCCGGGCCACCGACCAGCGGCTAAGGAGCGACGGCTTTTGTGGCGAGGTCAAGGTGCTTCTCAGCAAAGGCATCCAAGGGTTCCAGCCGGTTGAGGAAGGCCAACATCGTAGCATCCTCACTGGCCTTGTAGATACCTATGTACACGATTTTCTCGTACAGGTGGATGTGTAGGTCAATGAATTCTTGCAGGGCGAGGCGCCTTGTGGCGAGCGCGACCTCCAGGTGGACATTGTTCGTGGCATCGGCGGGTAGTCACAGGGCCACCAGTGCTTGAAAGAGGTTCCAGCCATGGAGGCCGATTAGGGTGGTAGGCAATGAGGAGCCTGGGCGCGCGGGCTGGAGGAGTACGGCGATGTCATCCACGAGCTTCTTGAGGACGGTGAACTTGTTGGTGGTGGCAACGATCATCTGGTCCAACTGAGAGTTGTAGTTGGCGTCGACGGTGGCCATCCACCAGCTGGTCGCCAACACCATCTGGAGACAATCCTCGGCACGATGCCGCAGGCCAGCATCGTGGACCATCTGGCATAGCCGCTGGCCGCTCGCGCGCATCGCCACCATGGGTCTGGAGCGAGGACTTTTGTGCTTAGTGTAGGTGCTTAGGCAAATGCTTAGGTGCGTACGATGTGGTAGATGCATTGGAATGGAGGGGCACCTTTATATGAGTGCAAACTGCATTACATTCACATCGTGCAGCCTCTTTTCCCGGTCCTCCTCCCATTACTTCCCTCACGCATTCACAATGCTAATTGAAGGAGGATGCATCATTGGCCGTTCAACATTTCAGGAACCGCTACCCCCTCCCTCGTCTGCATTAAAGCCGTATCGGAAACTGCGCCGCCCGCTATCAAATCAAATAGTACTCCCGCTGCACGCCTGGCTGAACACGCCTCCATCAAACCCCTCCGTTAAAACCGCATGCAAACCGAGAAACCTACTCCGGCCACACGTCCGTTCATGAGCGGGCCGGAATTAAACGCAACACCGTTCGAGCTCCTCCCGTCCGCCCTCAGTTTAAACGAGGCCAGACGCTGGCCAAGCTCCTACCGTCCGCCCTCTATTTAAACGAGGCCAGACAAACAGCGGGCAAGAATTGCACCCCTTCGCCGCTCCCCTGTCACCTCCTTCACCATTTTCTCCACTCTTCTGATGACTTCACCAACCTCATTTGGCCCGACGGAGCCAGTTGCCGCCCAAAGCCGGCGCGTGGTTCAGCAACTCGCCGCTCCAGTTCAGCTCAATGAGGAGTGGCGAGTTGCTCCACGCCGGCACGGTGGCGAGCACGCCAGTACGGGCATCGTCGCTGCCGCGTCATACTGCGCCACCAGTGTCTGCGGTGGCCGTGCCTCCCGTGTCTGTCGGCGCGCCTCCCGTGCCTGCGGCCACGCCTCCTGTACCTGTGGCAGCACCATGCAGGCAAAGAAAGAAGTCGGGTGTGTGAAGAGCGACGAGTCGGTGGCCAGCTTCTCCGTGTCCGCCGCCATCATCGAGGAGATGTAGAACACGGGAGGCCGCCGCCACTTGGGTCCCATGAAGGCCACCGCCGAGGCGACGACTGTGCATTCAGGTGGTTTCTTTGCTGCTTCATCTCTTCCGAGGACCTTCTTCAACCCCGCAAGTCTCTGTCGGACATGAGGAAGACAAAGGGATCCGCGGGCGGCCATTTAGATTAGGTGTCGGTGTACAAAAGTAGGGGCTCTCCTTTTGACCCCTTTACTTATGCACGGGCAGTCAGAGCCGCACGCCACAGCCACATGTAGCAGGGCAAAGGAGGGAAGCCGGAGAGAAGCCGAAGCCCAAGACAAACAGGGCAATGCCAAGACCAGAAACACCAAAGAACAGAGGGATGAGGCGGGTTCCCCAGGCAAGACCCTTGCCAGGGTAGCCTCAGCAGCCCCGGCAAGGGCCTTGCTGGGGCAGCTCGCCCCATACCAGCAGAGTGCGCCACCCTTGAGCCCACAGCTTCCAACGTAGTCAACCACATTGGAGCAAAGGATCGGGACGCACCTCCTTGGTGGCATGCAGATCTTTGTCAAGACGATAAACGTGTAAGATCAGATGAAGGCTAGGAGATAGCGACCCTTGGCGGGGTCCTAGCCAAGGAGATCCACAAGACCCCCGGCAAGCGCCTTGCCGGGGACGACTACAACGCCATGGCAAGACCCTTGCTGGGCCCCCAACAAGGCCCTTGCCGAGGACATCAGCGGGGCCACAGCCAGGCCCGCGTCGACCAAGACTCCACCGCCGTCCCCAAGGAGCTGCTAGCTCAACCAGCTGGGTAGGCACCTGCATGGCGACGGGCGGCCTCTACGCCAACTCAGTAAGCACCTGCGTGGTGGCATGCAAATCTGCACGAAGACCCTACCACCGCGCCACCTCAGCTGCCTGCCTGCCTACATGGCGCCACATGCACCGCTGGCCTGGGCGCGTGTCGAAGCAAGGCGAGGCGGCGACGGACGGGACGGGCTCTGTTCCCGTCCCCGATAAAGCAAGGGGACACCTAAGTGACGCATTAAATGCATCTTGTCCTGTAATACGGGCGATAAGCTCGGAACACTGTTTACCTTTCCACCTCCTGTGTGCCACTGTGGCAGCCACTTTTTCCTATCCTTTTTCCTATAAAAGGAGGCCCAAGGCGACCAGGAGAGGGATTCGGCTTTTTTGGGCAAGTCGCACCCCGCGGCTAGCTCAAGAACACAAGAACACTCAATGCATCCACCAAAGCAGGACTAGGGTATTACGCATCATCACGGCCCGAACCTGGGTAAATGAACCGTGTGCTTCTTGTTAAACCTGCTCTTCTCACAACCCTGCACCCCACCAACCGTAGTAAGGATTCCTGTGATCCCATATGTGTCGTTTCCCCGACATCTTTGGCGCGCCAGGTAGGGGGCACCACAGTTGAGAGAATCTAGCCTCTGAAGAAGAAGGCGGCCAAAAGAACAACACCGTCAGTAGGCGCGAACGACGCCAGCATGGCGACAGGAAAGCTAAGTCAAGTCAAACTTTAAATTTTTCCTTTTTATATAAGGTTATTCCCCTCGGAAATGTCGTTCTTTGTATGAAAAACCTGCACGCAATGGGGCCTTCCCACTATTGTCAACGCCCTTACTCTATTTCAAGTCCGCTCAACAGTTTAAGCGGCCACGTCGAGAACGACAAGGTAGCCTTCCGCGATTGGCAACGCTCTCGATTCTGACTCGAGTCAAGCTCGACAGTTCGAGCGGCCGCGTTAAGAGCGGTAAGGTGGTTCGTCTGGCAGCAAGCACACCCGATGGGCCATCGAGGATCCTGTCGGAAATATGCCCTAGAGGCAATAATAAAATGGTTATTATTATATTTCCTTGTTCATGATAATTGTCTATTGTTCATGCTATAATTGTGTTATCTAGAAATCGTAAATACATGTGTGAATACATAGACCACAACATGTCCCTAGTAAGCCTCTAGTTGACTAGCTCGTTGATCAATAGATGGTTACGGTTTCCTAACCATGGACATAGGATGTCATTGATAACGGGATCACATCATTAGGATAATGATGTGATGGACAAGACCCAATCCTAAGCATAGCACAAGATCGTGTAGTTCATCTGCTAAAGCTTTTCTAATGTCAAGTATCTTTTCCTTAGACCATGAGATTATGCAACTCCCGGATACCGTAAGGGTACTTTGGGTGTGCCAAACGTCACAACGTAACTGGGTGGCTATAAAGGTACACTACGGGTATCCCCAAAAGTATGTGTTGGGTTGGCACGAATCGAGACTGGGATTTGTAACTCCGTATGACGAAGAGGTATCTCTGGGCCCACTCGGTAAGACATCATCGTAATGAGCTCAATGTGACTAAGGGGTTGGTCACGGGATGCTGTGTTACGGAATGAGTAAAGAGACTTGTCGTAACAAGATTGAACAAGGTATCGGTATACCAACGATCGAATCTCGGGCAAGTGCTATATCGGTAGACAAAGGGAATCGTATACAGGATTGATTGAATCCTTGACATCGTGGTTCATCCGATTATATAATCGTGGAACATGTGGGAGCCAACATAGGTATCCAGATCCCGCCAACATAGGTATCCAGATCCCGCTGTTGGTCACGAGGAGTTCGGGAATGTTCCGGAGGTGAAGATTTATATATGGGAAGTCCAGTTTCAGCCACCGAAAAGGTTTCGGGGTTTATCGGTATTGTACCGGGACCACCGAAGGGGTTCCGGGGGTCCACCGGGAGGGTCCACCTGCCCCGAAGGACCTAACGGGCTGTAGTTGGGTGGGAACCAGCCCCTTAGTGGGCTGGTGCGCCCCCCCCCAAGGGCCCAAGGCGCCTAGGGTGGGAAACCCTAGGGGCCACTGCCGCCCCCCCCCCCGGAGAGGCGGGCACCCCCCTAGTTGGAAACCCTAAGGGGGCCGCTGCCCCCCCCTCTAGATGGATCTAGGGGGCCAGCCCCCTCCCCTTCCCCTATATATAGTGGGCGTTTTGGGGCTGCCAGAGACATGAGTATCCCTCTGTCTTGGCGCAGCCCTACACCTCTCCCTCCTCGTCTCTCGCAGTGCTTGGCGAAGCCCGGCTGGAGTGCCACGCTCCTCCACCACCACCACGCCGTCGTGCTGCTGCTGGACAGAGTCTTCCCCAACCTCTCCCTCTCTTCTTGCTGGATCAAGGTGTGGGAGACGTCACCGGGCTGCACGTGTGTTGAACGCAGAGGCACCGTTGTTCGGTGCTTAGATTGGATTCGACCGCGATCTGAATCGCCTCATGTACGACTCCACCGGCCGCGTTCTTGCAACACTTCCACATCACTATCTTCGAAGGTATGAAGATGCACTCCCCTCTCGTTGCTAGTAAGCTCCGTAGATCGATCTTGGTGATGGTTAGAAATTTTTTAATTTCTGCAACGTTCCCCAACAGTGCCATCATGAGGTCTATGCGTAGTTTCTATGCATGAGTAGAAAACAAGTTGTTGTGGGCGTCGATTTTGTCAATTTACTTGCTGTTACTAGTCTTATCTTGATTCGGCGGCATCGTGGGATGAAGCGGCCCAGACCGACCTTACACGTACGCTTACGTGAGACAGGTTCCACCGACTGACATGCACTAGTTGCATAACGTGGCTAGCGGGTGTCTGTCTCTCCCACTTTAGTCGGATCGGATTCGATGAAAAGGGTCCTTATGAAGGGTAAATAGAAATTGGCATATCATGTTGTGGTTTTGGCGTAGGTAAGAAATGTTCTTGCTAAGAAACCTATAGCAGCCACGTAAAAAAATTGTAACAACAATTAGAGGATGTCTAAGTTGTTTTTGCAGCATGTGTCGTGTGATGTGATATGGCCAAAAGGATGTGTTGAATGATATATGTGATGTATGAGATTGATCATGTTCTTGTAATAGGAATCACGACTTGCATGTCGATGAGTATGACAAACGGCAGGAGCCATAGGAGTTGTCTTAATTTATTTATGACCTGTGTGTCAACATAAACGTCATGTAATTACTTTACTTTATTGCTAAACCGTTAGCCATAGTAGTAGAAGTAATAGTTGACGAGACAACTTCATGAAGACACAATGATGGAGATCATGATGATGGAGATCATGGTATCATGCTGGTGACGATGATGATCATGATGCCCCGAAGATGGAGATCAAAACGAGCAAAATGATATTGCCCATATCATGTCACTATTTGATTGCATGTGATGTTTATCATGTTTTTACATCTTATTTGCTTAGAACGACGGTAGCATAAATAAGATGATCCCTCATTAAAATATCAAGAATTGTGTTCCCCCTAACTGTGCACTGTTGCTAAGGTCCGTTGTTCCGAAGCACCATGTGATGATCGGGTGTGATAGATTCTAACGTTCGCATACAACGGGTGTAAGCCAGATTTACACACGCAATACACTTAGGTTGACTTGACGAGCCTAGCATGTACAGACATGGCCTCGGAACACGGAATACCAAAAGGTCGAACATGAGTCATATAGAAGATACGATCAACATGAAGATGTTCACCGATGATGACTAGTCCGTCTCACGTGATGATCGGACACGACCTAGTTGACTCGGATCATGTATCACTTAGATGACTAAAGGGATGTCTATCTGAGTGGGAGTTCATTAAATAATTTGATTAGATGAACTCAATTATCATGAACATAGTCTAAAACATTGCAATATGTCTTGTAGATCAAATGGCCCACGCTAATGTTGCCCTCAACTTCAACGCGTTCCTAGAGAAAACCAAGCTGAAAGACGATGGTAGCAACTAGACGGACTGGGTCCGTAACCTGAGGATTATCCTCATAGCTGCCAAGAAAGCATATGTCCTTGATGCACCGCTAGGTGAAGCACCTGTTTTCCCTGCAACTCAAGACGTTATGAACGCCTGGCAGTCACGTAGTGATGATTGCTCCCTGGTTCAGTGCGGCATGCTTTACAGCTTGGAACCGGGCTCCGAAAGCGTTTTAAGAAGCACGGAGCATATGAGATGTTCCAAGAGCTGAAAATGGTTTTCCAAGCTCATGCCTGGGTCGAGAGATATGATGTCTCTGACAAGTTCTACAGTTGTAAGATTGAGGATAATAGTTCTATCAGCGAGCACATACTCAATATGTCTGGGTTGCACAACCGCTTATCTCAGCTGGGAGTTAATCTCCCGGATGATGCGGTCGTTGACAGAATCCTTCAGTCACTCCCACCTAGCTACAAGAGCTTTGTGATGAACTTCAATATGCAGGGGATGGAAAAGACCATTCCTGAGGTATATTCAATGCTAAAATCAGCGGAGGTGGAGATCAAAAAGGAACATCAAGTGTTGATGGTGAATAAAACCACTAAGTTCAAGAAAGGCAAGGGTAAGAAGAACTTCAAGAAGGACGGCAATGGAGTTGCCGCGCCCGGTAAGCCAGTTGCCGGGAAGAAGCCAAAGCATGGACCCAAGCCTGAGACTAAGTGCTTTTATTGCAAGGGAAACGGTCACTGGAAGCGGAACTGCCCCAAGTACATAGCGAATAAGAAGGAAGGCAATACCAAAGGTATATGTGATATACATGTTATTGATGTGTACCTAACCAGTTCTCGTAGTAGCTCATGGGTATTTGATACCGGTGCAGTTGCTCATATTTGTAACTCAAAACAGGAGCTGCGGAATAAGCGGAGACTGGCGAAGGGCGAGGTGACGATGCGCATCGGGAATGGTTCCAAGGTCGATGTGATCGCCGTCGGCATGCTACGTCTACATTTACCTACGGGATTAGTTTTAAACCTCAATGATTGTTATTTAGTGCCAGCTTTGAGCATGTACATTGTATCTGGATCTCGTTTAATGCGAGATGGCTACTCATTTAAATCTGAGAATAATGGTTGTTCTATTTGTATGAGAGATATGTTTTATGGTCATGCCCCACTGGTCAATGGTTTATTCTTATTGAATCTCGAACGTGATGTTACACATATTCATAGTATGAATGCCAAAAGATGTAAGGATTATAATGATAGTCCCACATACTTGTGGCACTGCCGCCTTGGTCACATTAGTGTCAAACGCATGAAGAAACTCCATGCGGATGGACTTTTGGAGTCTCATGATTATGAATCATTTCACACGTGCAAACCATGCCTCATGGGCAAAATGACCAAGACTCCATTCTCTAGAACAATGGAGCGAGCAACCAACTTATTGGAAATCATACATACTGATGTGTGCGGTCCAATGAGCGTTGAGGCTCGTGGTGGTTATCGTTATGTTCTCACCCTCACTGATGACTTAAGTAGATATGGGTATGTCTACTTAATGAAACGCAAGTCTGAGACCTTTGAAAAGTTCAAGGAATTTTAGAGTGGGGTTGAGAATCAACGTGACAAGAAAATGAAGTTATTACGATCAGATCGTGGGGGAGAATATTTGAGTCACGATTTTGGCACGCACTTAAGGGAATGTGGAATTGTTTCACAACTCACGCCGCCTGAAACACCTCAGCATAATGGTGTGTCCGAACGTCGTGATCGCACTCTGTTGGACATGGTGCGATCTATGATGTCTCTTACCGACCTACCGCTATCATTTTGGGGATATGCTTTAGAGACTGCCACATTCACTTTAAATAGGGCTCCGTCGAAATCCGTTGAGACGACACCGTATGAATTATCGTTTGGGAAGAAACCTAAGCTGTCGTTTCTAAAAGTTTGTGGATGCGATGCTTATGTCAAGAAACTTCAACCTGAAAAGCTCAAACCCGAGTCGGAAAAATGCGTCTTCATAGGATACCCTAAGGAAACTATTGGGTATACCTTCTACCTCAGTTCCGAAGGCAAGATCTTTGTTGCCAAGAATGGGTCCTTTTTAGAGAAAGAGCTTCTCTCGAAAGAAGTAACTGGGAAGAAAGTAGAACTTGATGAAGTATTGCCTCTTGAACAGGAGAGTTGCGTAGCTCAAGAAAATGTTTCTGTGGTGCCTGCACCGACTAGAGAGGAAGTTAATGATGATGATCATGAAACTTCAGATCAAGTTGCTACTGAACTTCGTAGGTCCACAAGGACATGTTCCGCACCCGAGTGGTACGGCAACCCTGTCCTGGAAATCATGTTGTTAGACAATGGTGAACCTTCGAACTATGAAGAAGCGATGGCGGTCCCGGATTCCGACAAATGGCTTGAAGCCATGAAATCCTAGATAGGATCCATGTATGAAAACAAAGTATGGACTTTGACTGACTTGCCCGATGATCGGCAAGCCATAGAAAATAAATGGATCTTTAAGAAGAAGGCAGACACGGATGGTAATGTGACCATCTATAAGGCTCGGCTTGTTGCTAAGGGTTATCGACAAGTTCAAGGGGTTGACTATGATGAGACTTTCTCACCCGTAGAGAAGCTGAAGTCCGTCATAATCATGTTAGCAATTATCGCATTCTATGATTATGAGATATGGCAAATGGACGTCAAAACGGAATTCCTTAATGGTTTCCTTAAGGAATAATTGTATATGATGCAGCCAGAAGGTTTTGTCGATCCTAAGAATGCTGACAAGGTGTGTAAGCTCCAACGCTCAATCTATGGGCTGGTGCAAGCATCACGGAGTTGGAACATTCGCTTTGATGAGATAATCAAAGTGTTTGGGTTTACGCAGACTTATGGAGAAGCCTGTGTTTACAAGAAAGTGAGTGGGAGCTCTGTAGTGTCTCTCATATTATATGTGGATGATATACTATTGATGGAAAATGATATAGAATTCTTGGAAAGCATAAAGGCCTACTTGAATAAGTGCTTTCAATGAAAGACATTGGAGAAGCTGCTTATATATTAGGCATCAAGATCTATAGAGATAGATCGAGACGCCTCATTGGTCTTTCACAAAGCACATACCTTGACAAGATATTGAAGAAGTTCAATATGGATCAGTCAAAGAAGGGGTTCTTGCCTGTATTGCAAGGTGTGAGATTGAGCGCGGATCAATGCCCAACCACGGCAGAAGATAGAGAAAAGATGAGTGTCATCCCCTATGCCTCGGCCATAGGGTCTATTATGTATGCCATGCCGTGTACCAGACCTGATGTAAACCTTGTCGTAAGTTTGGTAGGAAGGTACCAAAGTTATCCCGGCATGGAACACTAGACTGCAGTCAAGAATATCCTGAAGTACCTGAAAAGGACTAAGGATATGTTTCTCGTTTATGGAGGTGACAAAGAGCTCGTTGTAAAGGGTTACGTCGATGCTAGTTTTGACACAGATCTGGATGACTCCAAGTCACAAACCGGATACGTGTATATTTTGAATGGTGGGGCAGTCAGCTGGTGAAGTTGCAAGCAAAGCGTCATGGAGGGATCTACATGTGAAGGGGAGTACATTGCAGCCTCGGAGGCAGCACAGGAATCAGTCTGGATGAAGGAGTTCATCATCGACCTAGGAGTTATTCCCAATGCGTCGGGCCCAATGACTATCTTCTGTGACAACACTGGAGCTATTTCCCTATCCAAGGAGCCCAGGTTTCACAAGAAGACCAGGCATATCAAGCGTCGCTTCAACTCCATTCGTGAACATGTTCAAGATGGAGACATAGATATTTGTAAAGTGCATATGGATCTGAATGTCGCAGATCTGTTGACTAAACCTCTTCCACGAGCGAAACATGATCAACACCAGAACTCTATGGGTATTCGCTTCATCACAATTTAACTAGATTATTGACTCTAGTGCAAGTGGGATCCTGTTGGACATATGCCCTAGAGGTAATAATAAAATGGTAATTATTATAGTTCCTTGTTCATGATAATTGTCTATTGTTCATGCTATAATTGTGTTATCCGGAAATCGTAATGCATGTGTGAATACATAGACCACAACATGTCCCTAGTGAGCCTCTAGTTGACTAGCTCGTTGATCAATAGATGGTTACGGTTTCCTAACCATGGTCATAGGATGTCATTGATAACGGGATCACATCATTAGGATAATGATGTGATGGACAAGACCCAATCCTAAGCATAGCACAAGATCGTGTAGTTCGTCTGCTAAAGCTTTTCTAATGTCAAGTATCTTTTCCTTAGACCATGAGATTGTGAAACTCCAGGATACCGTAAGGGTACTTTGGGTGTGCCAAACGTCACAACGTAACTGGGTGGCTATAAAGGTACACTACGAGTATCCCCGAAAGTATCTGTTGGGTTGGCACGAATCAAGACTGGGATTTTTCACTCCGTATGACGGAGAGGTATCTCTGGGCCCACTCGGTAAGACATCATCGTAATGAGCTCAATGTGACTAAGGGGTTGGTCACGGGATGATGTGTTACGGAACGAGTAAAGAGACTTGACGTAACAAGATTGAACAAGGTATCGGTATACCGACGATCGAATCTTGGGCAAGTGCTATATCGGTAGACAAAGGGAATCGTATACGGGATTGATTGAATCCTTGACATCGTGGTTCATCCAATGAGATCATCGTGGAACATGTGGGAGCCAACATGGGTATCCAGATGTCTCGGTCATGTCTGCATAGTACCCAAACCCGTAGGGTCTACACACTTAAGGTTCGATGATGCTAGGGTTATAGGGAATAGATGTACGTGGTTACCGAATGTTGTTCGGAGTCCCGGATGAGATCTTGGACGTCACGAGGAGTTCCGGAATGGTCCGGAGGTGAAGATTTGTATATGGGATGTCCAGTTTCAGTCACCGGAAAGGTTTCGGGGTTTATCGGTATTGTACCGGGACCACCGAAGGTGTTCCGGGGGTCCACCGGGAGGGTCCACCTGCCCCGAAGGACCTAATGGGTTGTAGTTGGGTGGGAACC